>NW_015175358.1:3721440-3740127 GCF_001447785.1 Gekko japonicus
GGGATCTCCTGCCTCCAGTAGGGGGCTGGCAACCAGGGTTCCCTCTAAGCTGAGTTCGTGTGAGCTAGCTCACAGTTTTTTAGCCTCCGGCTCACACATCTTTGTCTTTGCTCAGGAAGGATGGCTCCAGAGCAAACTAATTTATGCAGCAGCCAAATCACTCACAACGTTAATGCCAGTAGCTCACAAAGTAGAATTTTTGGTCACAAGACTCCTCAGCTTAGAGGGAACATTGCTGGCAACCCTATCTCCAGACTTTAGAAACCAGTTCTCCTGAAGAAAAGGGCAGCTTTGGAGTATTTATTTATTTATTATTTGATTTCTAACCCACCCTTCCTTGCGTAGCAAGTCTCAGAGCAGGGTACAACAAATTAAAACAATAGCCAGATTATTTAAAACAGTTTCACGCAGTATAATCAAAAGCTAAAATCAGATGGTGCCTTAGGCACTAACCACACAGTATCCAGGTGAGGCAGTGCAGGTGTGTGGTTAATAGAGCTGGTACACAGTGTAATGAGTGGAGAGGAGAGCTGGGGGAGGCCCATCTAGATGAAGGGCCTCGCTGCCTCAACCATATGCCTGGTGGAACATTTAGGTTTTACAGGCCCTGCGGAACTGGATCAGATTCCACAGAGCCTGGATCTCATCTGAAAGGGCATTCCACCAGGCTGGGAACAAAGCCATGAAGGCTCTGGCACAGGTTGAGGCAAAACAAATGCTTTTGGGGCCAGAGACTGCCAGAAGCTTGTTGTCTGTGGAGTGCAGTGCTCTCTGGGGGGCATACCAGGAGAGAAAGTGCCATCGATATGTTGGTCCCAGACTGTGTAAGACCAAAACCTGGAATCTGATCTGGTATTCAACTTGGAGCCAGTGCAGCTGGTGGAGCATGGGTTGTATCTGGGCTCTAAGAGGAGTGTTTGTAAGCACACGTGCAGCCACATTCTGGACCAGTTGCAGTTTCTGGGTCAGTCTCAAGGACAGCCCTTTGTAAAGCGAGTTACAGTAGTCTAGCCTGGAGGTAACCGTTACATGGATCACTGTAGCTAAGTTGAGGGGAGACAGAAAGGAGACCAGTTGCCGGACTTGGTGCAGATGGAAAAAAGCCAACCTGACAACATTTGTGATCTGGGCCTCCATTAAAAGGGAGGCATTCAGAATCACGCCTAAGCTCTTCGTGACTGGCCTTGGTGTCAATGGCTCACCATCAAGGGCTGGAAGTTGGCATCCCAACCTGGAATCTCCACGGTTCAGTCACAGGACCTCTGTCTTTGACTGATTTAGTTTCAGCCGACACTGCTTCAACCAACCAACCACACCCTCTATTTGGCCGGCTGGTCATCAACAGATATAGTTGGTGTCATCAGCATACTGGTGACACCCCAGCCCAAAGCTCCATATCAGCTGGGCGAGAGGGTGCATGTAGATATTAAATAACATTGGGGAAAGGATTGCCCCGTTGGACACCACACACCAAAGGGTGCCATGTAGAAACCTTCTTCCCAAGTGCCACCCTCTGTCCCCAACCATGGAGAAATGAGACAAACCATTTTAAGGATGTCCCATGGATCCCCACGTCAGCGAGGAGGTGGGTCATTAGGTCTTTATCAACTGTGTAAAATGCTGCTGTCAGGTTGAGCAAGAACAGCAGCACTGACCCACCTTGATCCAGCTGTCTACGAAGGTTATCTGTGAGGGCATCCAATGCCATCTCCATCCCATAGCCAGGACAAAAGCTGGAAGGGATCAAGGACTGAAATGTCATCCATAAAAGCTGGATTGGAAGGGATCAAGGACTGAAATGTCATCCAAGAATATCTGGAGCTGTTCAGCAGCTGTTCTCTTAACTACCTTACCCAGAAATGGAAGATTTCAGCTGCTGTTCTCATAACTACCTTACCCAGAAATGGAATATTCAAAATTGGGCAGTAGTTGGATGGATCAATAGGATCCAAAGATGGCTTCTTTAAGAGTGGCCTCACCACTGCTTCCTTTAAAGCCCCTGGGAAGGTCCCTGAACTCAGGGATAGATTTATAAAATTTGCCAGGGGGACCAAATTCCATCTCCAGTGGCTTTCACCAGCCATAATGGAGACAGGTCTAGGAGGCAGATGGTGGGCTTAACAGCACCCAGAATGTTGTCGACCTTGTCCTGGGAGAGTCAACTGAATTGGTTCATTTCTAAATCCAAAGATGGCCAAGGAGCCTCCAGTTCACATACTGTATCAATACTGGCAGGCAGGTCCTGGCGGAGTGACAGATTTTATCCGCAAAGTAGCTCACAAAAGCCTCACAGCTAATTTCCAAATTTCTGGTGTTTTGGGTTCCCTGAGAGGGAGGTTAATGATCTAATTACCCCAAATAATTGAGGCAGGCAAGAGCTAGCGGATGCAATGAATCCATCACCAAACTTGTGCTAGTCATCTAGGTTCCCATTTCATCTTCCTAAACTCTAAGATGTACCAAGGAGCCACTCTGGTGCAGGAGTGAAGAGGGTGTCAGGGAGCAATTTCATCAATGGCCTCAGAAAGACAGCTATGCCAGTCTTCTACCAGCACATCTAATGAGTCACTAGGGGGCATCGGATCCCGCAGAGCATTCTGGAAGTGAATTGGATTTTACCAGTCTTCGCAGGCAAGCATAAATTAGCTCGCTGAGCAGGGAGGAGCGGGGATACTCAGATGAGTCTTCAAGACAAAGTGGTCCAACCATGGCACTACATCTATGGCATCCAGATCCACATTCATCCCCACCCCAAAGATCAAATCCATCGTGTAGCTTGCTTGATGCATGGGGGATGATGCAACTTGGGAGAGTACTAGTGCCATGGAAGACACCAGATCTGTAGCCTGTAAGGAAGCATCAGCATGAATGTTGAAATCCCCCAGAACTATTAGTCTGGGAAACTCCAAGGCCCAGCCAGCTACCATTTTCAGCAGGCTTGGATGGGTATCTGCCAGTGGACTCAGCGGTCGGTACACCAGCCAGATAGCCACACTCACCTCAGTACCCCACGCCAGGCCAACACAATCTCAGAGGCAGGGAGTGGTGTGAAGGAAAGACTCTTGAACGAGTATTGCCACCCCCCGACCTTCTGTCCAGGATGATGGAAGACCGAAAAACGGGGGGGGGGTGTCCCCCAGGTCTTTCAGGTCAACCGTTTCACCCTCCCTCATCCAGGTCTCAGTCATGCATGCCATGTCCACTTTTTGCGCTGTGAAATAAATTTGCAGCATAGCAATCTTATTATTGATGGACCTGGGAGTTTTCCTAGCCCCACTATCAGCATGTCTCAGGATGGGATGAAGACTGGAAAGAGAGTGAGCATCACCATATCTCCATCACTTTCCCTTCCAATGCCTTGTCCCACTGCCATACCTCCCGCGCCCCCCAATCACTGGGATCCTCAACTCCATCTGGCCTCCCCCATATACGCCATATCCAAGTCCACAACACTCTCATTGCACTCCCATACATTAATTGATGGTTTACAGATTTATCAAAATTAATCTAAATACAGCAATAACCTCACTATTTCTCTCAATCCCTTCCATCCCAAGGCATGATATTAATAATATGACTACTAATAGATTCAATTAAATTCCCAATTCAAATTGATTAACTAATAATTAATAAAATTCTAGTTAACTTTCCAATTAATCAATGTGTGATTTAATTCCATAAATTAATTAATTTGAAATTAATTAAATAGATTAAACCTAATTTCCATTAGCTGGGGTGAATTATAAATATTTCAGACTCCTCAACTATTCAGCTGTAGGATGGGGCAAATTAATTTCTGTGGTTGAGGTGAAATTTTTTTCCCTATAGTCAAGGTGACAGACCAATCAGTGAGCCTCTCTCCACACTGTTGTTGACCAGATAATGCCACAATTCTTTCATTTTACTTCTGTTGTTCCTGACAGCTCAGTCAATACTCCCAAAGTTTGGGTCTTTGACCAAGACTGAGTTTTCAGCTCCTGGGGGCTCTGGAAAATACCGGAGACCTGTGAAGATCTCCAGAAATGGTTGTAATCACTTGAAGCCACTTGAGACTACCCGAGGCTGATTGGAGCCATCCTCCAGTGTCCTTTGTTGTTTGGTGACATACGGGAGCAATTTATCCTCCCGGGGTGATGGCACTGCACCCCATCTGTGGGAAAAGGATGTTGTTAATGAACTCCATGCTTGAGAGGAAACAAATGGTGCATAACAACAGAATCAGTTTATTACCCTGGACAATTAAGAAGGATACTTTTACACATCTGTCTCCTATTTTGACATATTTATTGCCTCACTGTTTTCCCCTAATTAAATCCAAACAAATGGTGTCCGTAAGAATTTAGCTTGTTATTGCTGTTTAGTCTTTGTCTATGTCAAAACATCTCCATTTTGTATGCTAATTTACTGGTGACCTATGTAGAGGCATCTGCCTATATATTTGAACTGTTAGCTTCCATTTCAATGTATCTGAAGAAGTGTGTGCGCGCATGAAAACTCATACCTTGAATTAACCTTTGTTGGTTTTAAAGGTGCTACTGGACTCAAAATTTGTTCACAAGTCCTGCTGTTACTGAGGATCCCCTTACCCTCAGGTGTGGCTTCACAGGGAGCTCAGGGACTTCAGGGTGAAGTCAGCAAAAATCCCTCCCAGGAACTTTGCAGCAGGATAGAATCTAACCCAGAATCTTTTGAGTGACGCAACACAGCCACTTCTGCATCTTTCTTCAGTCCATGGCTTGAAATGTGATTGATTACCTCCAACACTTCATCACACACACCCTGAAAAAAAATCATTGTGAAATTTCATAGCCACTCTGCATGTAGTATTCAATAGGTTTCGTTCCCAGCAACTAAGAGCTTTATCTTATTGTGTTTAGCTTCTATGTTATATACCATGTGTACTAGGTTGCCATTTTTAAAAGTTTAACAATACAAAGAAATTTTCTAGCATTTCATTTCTGCAAACTCTATTCCTGCACTTTCTGACTATCAGTGTTCAAATCACTCATCATTTCTTTCCCCTGTACAGAATGGCAAATTATATAATTTGAAAAATAATCTCCTGATCCTGCTATTCATTCTGTTGCAGGGCACCCAAACATCTGCTGAATGACACTATGGTAAATGTGGTCCTCCATCACAGAGCCAGACAATGTAAAATGCAAAGGATCTGTGGATTACAGGACCTAACAATTATAAATGTCTTAGGGGGCTTCTTGCGTAATGTAAAACTTATAACAGCAAACTTGACAAATTCTTTTTGAATGTGATATAAGGGTATTTCTTGAGTATTGATATTTAAGGGTCAAGCTACCTGTTCCATACAAAGGTGTTCAAAGATATCCTGAAGACCCTTTTGCTAAACGAAAAGCATCTCAAAAGGATGTAATTTTGAACAAAGGAGTGTGTGGGAGAGGGTGGGTGTGCTTAGCCCTTTCCCTGACAGATGTTTTCCACCCCCTCCTGCCGCTGCCAATAATAATTAAGATTATATCCTGCCTTTCTGCACACAACAGCTTACAAAACAGAAATTAAAACAATCTGTGTGTGTTCAGTGCCATCCAGTTGCTTCCAACTTACAGCAACCCTATGAATTAATGACCTCCAAAACATCCTATCGTTAACAGCCTTGCTCGTTAAAATAATTTTCCAATTAACAGTCAACAGTACCAGGTTATATAAATAAAACCCAGCAGATCAAAATTAAAAATATAAGAGTATAAAACCCTGCAATAGGGGAAAAGAAGCGGGAGAGTCCATTTTGGTGGGAAAAGCTGGGGTGAAACACCCCTCCCTCCACTTCTCTTAGTTCTTTCACTCACAATCTCAGACTGCTGCCTTGGCTGCTTTTTCCTTTTGATACAACTGAACCTTTGTTATGTGCTTGCTTTAAATGTTTAGTTTTTCCTTCCGGTTTCTATTTGCAGGGGGAAAGTTTTAAAATTCAGGAATAAAACCCTATCCCGCCACCCTCTAGAGCTCTATCTGTATACCTGTCCGTGAAGCAGAAATTCAGAGTAGCAACATGACATCAGTTCTTCTCTCACTGCCTCTCCTTGAAGATGGATATTTGCAATGGGGGGCAGTGAATAGAGGGAAAGAATGGCTGGAGGAAGTCTCAAGAATATATGGGACATCAAGCATTCAGCTAAAGCAGAACTGTTCCCCACCTTGTCCCAACTCCCTTGTCCCACGGGGGAGGGCGGGGGTATAAATATGAAAACTAAATAAATAAATAAATAAATAAACTCCATCTCCATTCCTCTCCCATTGATACTGTGGCTGTTCAAAGCACTGCTGCTTTTGCAGAAGAACGATGAAGGTGATCTAGGCTGAGGAGATGCTCTCCAATGGCCAGGCCAGGCTACAGTACATACAACAAGACACAATCAGAGGTCATCCCCATCATACAAAATCAGAGAATGCCATGGTTTCCCTTTTTCTGACATAATCTTTCATATTCTCCCTCCTACCTTAGTCATAGTCAACCAAACAAGTATTTTAAAGCTGTGTTCAATCCATGCCCACAATGTGCTTTTAAAGGAGATGTTCAGACATCAACCATGATTCAGAATCTCCTATCTACCTCCAAAAGGTCAGGTCATGCAAATGATCTCTTTCTCTCTTCCCTTATTACATTGCAACCTACTTGCCAAGATAAGAAATAATCTATTCCACCACATTTGGGCCAGGCTCCCCAGACTACTGAGAATATTCGCTGGAAACTATTATTTATGGGAAATGAATCTGAACAGTGACATCTTTAGCCTGGTAATTTAGCAATACTACGGAGTATTTACTTAGCAAGAACTACACGGAACACTGGGATCCCTAGCCTTCCATTTTGACACTGGACACATTCAAATCCAGCTTTGCCCACTCCATAGACACAGTTGCAGACATTAGCTGGTTTAGGACTGTGGCATTATCTTTCATCCTCAGAAATGATTTCTTGACTATCAGCCACTGGCCAGATGGACCACATCTTACTTCTGCCATCAGGCTGGTCCTACTCTCAGTCCAGTGATTTACTGACTAATGAAACCAGGCAGAAGTTATCTATGGTAGGAACTACTTTTAGAAGCTTGTTTCTGTTGACTGGTAAAAAATGGAGGATAATGCCACAGCTCAATAAAATGGTTTCTCCCCTCATTTACCAAAGTGCCTCCTTCCTCCCTCCACAATATGCCCAGTTGCTTGATTTCTTCCACCTTTCCCAAATCTAATTGCAATGTTTCCTCTGCCACTCCCACATGGGAGAGCCATGCATTGCTATATAATCAGGGCCAGCATCAGCGTACCTTTAGGTGGGGCAGCTGTCTGTCAGCAAGCTGCCATAAGATGCTGTATTCATTTTCTGTGTTACTTTGCACCCTGCCCATCCCCCTTGTATTTTCCTGTGTAGGCGTTTACTGCTACATCTGCGGAACTGCTCAAGGTCAACCAGCTGGAGGTGGGATGGAGTGATGGCATTGCTTGGCTTATTATGTATATCATGCCTGAGAACTGAACTAGTGTTTATGTTACAGAACCGTTGTGTTCCCAAGGAATTGGGCACTTGTTTTATCTGCCTTCCCGCCAGCGGGAAGTGGACTCATTGGTCCTCACCTGGTTCAAAGTTCCTTTATTATGTTTCCTTAGGGGGCTTGTAGTTATTCCTAACAAAGCTTGTGTTCTGATCATCATCGCTTTATAATAAACTCTACTTTGTTCTTCAAACGTGGATTTATTCGAATGCATGGGGAATCGGACATGGGCTTCTGGCGGAGCCCACTATAACTGATTCCCTGCCGCCATGCCTCCACTGACACCTGCCTGTGCGTCCCTCCCTGCTCACTCAGTGGTGAGATCTCTACCATCAGCACTTCCAGCTGCAGCCAGTGATGGCAGCTGTAGGTGCAGACGGTGAGAGACTGCACAGGCAGGTGAGGGGGGCATGCAGATGTGTGGGGAGGAAGAGAGGCTGGTAGTGGGCAGAGAGGGGAGGGGGTCCTGGGCACTGTCTGCCCAGGGCCCCAGAAAATCTGGAACCAGCCCTGTATTAGATGTATGATACTTGGCCATGTCAGAAGATCAAATCAGTCAATCCTAAAAGAAATCAACCCTGACTGTTCCCTGGAAGGCCAGATAATGAAACTGAAGCTCAAATACATTGGCCACCAAATGAGAAGGGAGCACTCACTGGAGAAGACCCTGATGCTGGGAAAGATTGAAGGTCAAGGAAGACGGGGACGGCAAAGGATGAGATGGTTAGACAGTGTCATTGATGCAATGAACATGAAATTGAGCCAACTTCAGAGGACAGCGGAAGACAGGAAGGCCTGGCGGGAGCTGGTCCATGGGGTCGCAAAGAGTCGGACTCGACTGTGCGACTGAACAACAACAACTTGCCCATGTCATGACATTTTGTATGTGTTTTCATTTACAGTTGTGAAATTTATAGGTCAAATCTGCAATGGCCTATGATTATAGGCCATCACTTTCTCCATGTCTGCATCACTGTATAGCTTTAGAGAAATAACACTTCATAATATCTAAGAGGCTGAGTGCTCCTGCCCTGAACCACTGCAGTTCAGAAGTACGTATATGAGTAAGTCAGCAGCAGGCATATCCCACCAATACACCTGGGGGCAGTAGGGAGAGCTGAAGGGAGAAGAAGAGAGAGGCAGAATGTCGTGAAGGGGGTGACAACTCGAACACCTGTGAGCCTGCAAGGAAATCAGACTTGAGATGAAATTAATGGATGGCTAATGATTTCTTCGTGCCAATACTCACTTTTAATACGCACTAGAAAATGACAGCTAGTCAAGGAACATCTGATGTAGTGAAAACACTCAAACCTGTGTGTGTGCTGGGGATCAAAAATGGTTGAGTCTATTTATATCTTTGTTTTTGCTCATTATTTCTAGAAATTGTTTCATTTATTAGATCAAGATGGGTGGCCGTGTTAGTCTGTCTGTGGTAGCAGAAAAGAGCAACAGCCCAGTAGCACCTTAAAGACTAACAAAAGCTCATGTCCTGCCACAGATTTTGTTAGTCTTTAAGGTGCTACTGGACTCTTGCTCTTTTCTACTGTTTCATTTATTGTGTTAGTCAACAATAGACAAAACAGTTCTCCAAAGATACCCTGTCCTTCTGAGAGTGCACGCTCCTCTGCCTCCCTTCACATCCATAAGCCAGAGACCTGCGCATTCTGCACCAATTCCCTCCCCTCCCCCAGTACATTACTCTGATCCGGATACTGTGACAGGGTCTTAGAATGGGCATTGTGGGTCTTGTTCCCTCAGTGGCTAGAACACAGTGGGATAAACATTCACCAATAAGCTTTAAGTTCTGCCTTGCGATAAATTCAGGAACGCAACATTTGCGTAGCTGTGATCGGAGCACTGGATCTTCCTGAGTAAAGTACCCAACAGTTTGAATTCGACTGGGAGGGGAAAGGGGGGGAAGAATATGCTGCCACTCTTAACAGCAATACATTTTCAGTTACTAATAACAATGGTTGTCATGGGAACAGCCGGTCCAGCGTGAATGTAAGGATTTGCTTTCAGGTCAGTGCTGTATTAGTCAGCACCCTTTCACAACCTCCTTTCTCTCAAAGACTGGAGGCTTCTGTCCAATTCACTTGCTACAGCACTTTTCATACATCAGGCATTACTGGAAATTAATTGCAATGATGACAGTTGCATGCAGAATCCCTTTCAACTGCTTTTCCTATAATTACTTGGAAAGGCATTTAAAATTCAAAGAAACGGTCTCATTCCTTATTACTGTACTGCACTGTAACGCATCCCCAAATATCATCTTAAATCAGATGGATACAACCTACTTTACAGAATTTCCTGTTAAAGTTATCCCTGGTTTGGGAAAGAGCAGTGATATTTATAATACTTAGTGACATGTACTTGGGCTTTGCATCCCATTGCAGGCAAAGACTAGGGTGAAACCGTCAGTGGTCCCTTCATGATAAGAGTGGGTGGGGCTGCCAGGGAACCTTAATGGGGGGGGGATATCCTGGAGGCAGCAAATGTATGCACCAGTGCCTCCTTGTGGGAGCTATACATGTGACTGCTGTTAGGATGATCATGGAACCTTAGAAATTGATTTTTGTGCAGTTGCTTACATTGCAATAGCCATGGCATGGCATGAAGATCAGAAACACACTAGGAAGAAAAAAACCTGGCAAGGATGGTGGATGGGGGTGGGTATTGCAGGCTCTACTTCTGAACAAGGTAGACACAGATTTAAGGAAGGCCTCTGCTGCCTTGCCACAGACCATGTACATTCAACATAGTGTTTATTTTAGAAAGACAATATGGTGGGCAGATAAGACAGAAACAGCAAGCTTCTGAAATTACCTGATTCCAAGTCCCTTTGTTGTTAGTGTCAAAGACTGTACTTTGTTTAGGGAATCCAATAGCAGAGGAAGGTTACCCGCAGACATTAGCAGCCTAAATCGCCCAAACTGGCCTGAGCTTGTCAGAGCTTAGAAGCCAAGGAGCATCAGTCATGGTCAGTACTTGAATGGGACACCCTCAAGGAAGATTGGAGCTGCTATGCAGAGGAAGGCAATGGCAAACCACCTCTGCTCACCTCTTGCCTTGAAATCCATGAGGTGGAGCTTCATGGAGTTGCCATAAGTCAGTTGCAACATGATGGCAACGCAGTGTTCCCTCTAAGCTGAGTTAGTGTGAGATAGCTCACAGTTTTTTAGCATCCGGCTCACAGATTTTTGTCTTAGCTCAGGAAGGAGGGCTCCAGAGCAAACTAATTCATGCAGCAGCCAAATCGCTCGCTCACAACTTTAAAGCCAGGAGCTCACCAAGTAGAAATTTTGCTCACAGGACTCCACAGCTTAGAGGGAGCCTTGATGGCAAGTAGTAGTAGTGGTGGTGGTGGTGGTGGTGGTGGTGGTGGTGGCAGCGGCAGCATATGTATGAATCTAACCGTTGTTCTGTTGCCCCACTGAATTCTGGGGACTGCAGTTTTATGTAGGCAGTTCGTCAACTCACCAAACTACAGTTTCTAGGAATCTTTGTGAGAAGCCACAACGAAGTGATATAAAATTGATACAAGCTGTTGCATAGCACTGCCCAGACTGGACATTTGCTCCTGCATGCAGCAAACAGAGTTCTCCTAGAATAAGCATCCTCTTCTTTTTTTTTCAGGTTGGAAGGGATCCTGTACCTCTCTCAGTCCACAAGGGAAATGCCTGGACCGACACTTTTGCTGCCCTTTGCTTTTAAACCTTGCATAGGTTGCAATGGGAAACTGAACTGCAGAGAGCTTTTGAATTCCTAAATGTGATCACTTTACCAAGAGGGAAGGAAGGGTTAATGCTGATAGACACTCCCAGATGAACAGAGTGAATTTATTTCACAATCATTAGCACTGGCATCATTTTGTAACATCTATCTCATTATGTACTCTATTCACACACTTTCCTCTGTGGCAATATTGGAGGTAGGATTTATTTCATCTCATTTCATTTTATGCACTACTAAAAAAAAAATTACAAGTCATGATATCGTATGAAAAAGGCATAAGCAAATACCAGTTAAAACTGTTTTCAGTTCTCACGGCATCCGGAGTTTTACTCCCTCAGAATAAAGGGATGTCAAAGCTGAGATCATCATTGTCTACCGACTTCATATATTCATTGTTTAGCAGCTCTGTCAATGATACGTTTTGAACAGATCACTTCTGAGACACCTTAATCACCACACATTTCAGGACACGCGGTATACAGCATGCCAATACTGTAATTAGAATACATATAATTACAGTGTACCATCATTAGGTCTAATTATACCACAGCATAATAGCTCCATTATAATACATTACTCTTATTAATACTTACATGCTTAAAATAAGAATGAACATTATTTGTTCTGATTGCACTCTATTAAAGATCAGGCAGCAATACTGACTTCCCAGAATGTTGTGCTGACTACAAAGACAAACGGGAGATAAACAAAGTTAGTTGTGGTGATGGGGGATTGGTTCCTGGGATATATGGGAACGGTTGTATAATGCAAAAGTCATGTTCAGGGATGGAAAGCCAATTGACATCATTGGTATAGAATGGCCCATGTAGGCACAATTATTAGTTTTCTTGCTGCTGTCCCCTAACATCTCCAATGGACAGATGTTTGTTAGGTGCACCAGAATCCTGGAACAGTCCAACTATTTGTATCTATATATGTTATACAGCCAGGTTCAGATTCCCACTTTGCCTTGGAAGCTTGCTAGGTAATCTTGGGCCAGTCACAAACTAGAAGCCAAACCTACCTCACAGGGTTGTTATGAGGATAAAATGGAGGAGAGGAGGAGGATGTAAACAGCCTGGGGTCCCCAGTGGGGTGAACGGAGAGGTATAAATGAAGTAAAATACAATAATGTACAGACTGTGCATATAACTTACAAACATATAACCAGGACGCGCCACAAAAAAGACAGAATTCTCTTAAGCAAAATGACATTAATTTTTACACGTCAACTCATTTTTATAATACAGTACAAGCATATTAAGAATTGGGTTGATAACTTCTGTTGATACTCAACAGAATGCTTTCTAGTCCACTCTCAATATGACCCTGATCGACTGCTCCCGCTCCATCTCCAGTGTAGTGTCCCCAGCTCTCCCATCAAGTTTTTACAAAGTTATAATAGCCAGTGATCTAGATCAGACCAATATTATTATTATTGTTGTTGTTGTTGTTGTTATTATTATTATTATTATTATTATTATTATTATTATTATTATTATTATTATTATTATTATTTTTATATTTTTTTGCCCTATCCCAGTTTGCACTGAGCTCTGGGTGATGTAGTATGGCCAACAGACAAACCCTGGAACAGTGTTATGTAGACAGCATGGCCTCCTCATCAGGGGTCCTTGCAACATAAGACCCACCCTTCACACACACTCACAGTGCAGTCCTTAGAACATTTTTCTGGGATTAAGCCCCGTTGAGTAGAGGCCTGAATTCTGAGTACCTGGTGAGGATTGCACTCCTTGCCATAATGATGGGGCTTTGGTTATATATTTAAAGTCTGATGATAATTTTATGATTTAAGGGGCAGCTCAGGGTGATACTCCTGGAACTCAATGAATATAAAACTTTACTTCTTTCCAGCTGCAGGAACAGCGTTTCCATTCGCCATCCCCCAGAGAAATAAACCAGGGCTCATTATTAAATCCTAAAATGCTTGGGTAGCATTTCCTATTCTGGATTATAGATTGGAACTCTTAAGAAGTGCAGTTGTTACCTCTTCCAAACTCCTTTACCCACATGGCCTCCTGTTCACTTTCATACCTTAAAAGTGTTGCATTGTGCCAGATTCCAATGAGAGGCCTTGATGAAATGCCTAACTATGCTGAAGGATAAGTGGTCAAGCCCCAACTGCAAGAGATCAGACACGTGGTGTGAGCTGTAAGGAAGGATAACACTGAACTACTTGCAGTGGCATCTTTAAACTGATATGGGTTGTTAACCATGATGTCCAGGTCCAGGGTTGTTAAGCACAATGTCTAGGGCAATTTCTAACACTAACGATTACGTTGTGCCTTCTGCTGACACTGTTTCCACTTTTGCAAGGGAAAGCTTTCTTCACTTCCTGCTTTGCACAGCTGTTGAGTGTTGATGTGCATCAGTGAATATGTTTCATTACTGCACTGTGTACAGTTTGGTATAGCATTTAATTAAAGCCTGTGAAATGGTCTGGAATCCTTGGGAATGAAAGGCATAACAAAAGCATAAAATCATCACAGTTGCTAATGCAGAGTTAAGTGCCTTTTAACTAGTGACCCTCACCCTTCATACTTCCTGTTATCTTTTCAAAAAGTTTCCAGCTGCCCTGTACTGCCAAGCAGCATAACGTTCCTTATTTCAGGGCTCTTCATGGGGAGGAGTCAGTCCAAGCTCTGTTTTGATAAGGTCACCATGAGTTGCCCTTTTTAGTATGGTGGACAGTCTTGTGAATTTAACTGGGGCTTGGCATTATGTTTACTCACATTTGAAACATGCATAAGACCCTTGAGTATAGTTTGAAAATATGCAGTAGGCAAATGAAGCAAGGTAGGCAGTCAAGACTTCACCTTCTAGATTAATATGGACTGGCATCCCGACCTTCTCTCTCTTCCTCCACCCTCTACCATGGTTTCTAGAAGCTGGGATTTTAAAATGGGATGGGGCAGTTTATAGTCTGGTAGGCATCCCCAACAGAAACCAAGCGTACTACATGTAATGGACCTGGATACACTTTCTCCCTTTGCCTCCCTTCTCATCCATAGTCTCATCCATAGTCTCATCCATAGTCTCTCCAATGTCAAATTACAAACTCCTCAAAGCAAACACCTCTCTTTCTGTTGTTACTCTTTAAGCCCTATGCACATCAATGACTCCTCAGAAACCTACAGCAAGCCAATAAACAAATAATAGCTTTGTACTCTAGTGCAATTGCTATTAAATGTTTAAAATGAGGGCTAATTTTAAAGAGTCACTGGATGTACACAATATGCTTCTTTGTACAAGGTTCTGTGTAACCCTGTATCATAAGCAATCAGTTCTTAACTGATGAGCAGTCCTGTACAGATATGTGTTTTTCACATGCCCACTATCAAGGTTTGCCGACTCTGTATTGGGGAAACCCCTGGAAATTTGAGGATGGAACCTGGGAAGGGTGGACTCTGGGGAGGGCGGGAGAGGGAGCTCATCAGGCGTGTGATGCCATAGAGAAGACCTTCTGAAGTTGCCATTTTCTCCAGAGGAACTGATCTTTGTAAGCGCTAATTGAGGGTGAATTCCACACTCCACCTGGTGGTTGACAACCCTATGAGTATCTGAAAAATAGCCTAATACTGGAGCCCTAAGCAGAGTCAGTGGGGTTACAAAGATGTTACTCTGTTTATGATAGTACTTGTTGATGTCTTATGAATAGGGGCTTCTATGTTCTTGGTTTAAACAACATTGCGTGCAAGGCTGTGATTAATGTCATTCTTTCCCAAACCGTAAGTTTGTATGTAAACAGATATTTAGAGAGAGACCACAGGTCCTGTCTTTTATGCAAAGGAAACAAAAAAAAAAAAACTACCAAGAGAAGGGGCAATGTTTTACAGGCAAAAGCTTTTAGGTCCAATCCCTGAAAATGTTCATTAAAAGGACCTCAGGTAGCAGGGCTGGAAAGGCTTGAGATCTTGGAGAGCCACAGCCAGTCAGAATAGTAATGGGCTCGATGGATCAATTCTCTGACTTATCTGAAGGCAGGTTCACATATTCTAAGGCTTTCCTAAACTCCACAGTGTTCAGAGAAGGGAAAATAAAATAATCCCTTATTATGAGCACTTTGATTTATAAACCTGCATTGTTTACCATACTGTAGAAATGATACAAGGCCAGATACTGAAGCTGAAGATCAAATACTTTGGCCACCAAATGAGAAGGGAGCACTCACTGGAGAAGACCCTGATGCTGGGAAAGATTGAAGGTAAAAGAAGAAGGGGACGACAAAGGATGAGATGGTTAGACAGTGTTATCGATGCAATGATCATGAAATTGAGCAAACTCCAGAGGACAGCAACAGACAGGAGGGCCTGCCGTGATGTGGTCCATGGGGTTGCAAAGAGTCAGACTCGACTGTGCAACTGAACAACAACTTTGTAAGAATCCTTGAACGTGTGGCTTAGAACATCCAAGTTCACTGCCACCCTGATTCTCACTGGAAATGGAGTATTTTGAGGGAACAGATTCTATTGATCGGTTTCATAGTCTAGTAGTACTTCTCATTCTAACTGGTTTACGTATACATATTTTTCTCATTCTCTGAAAATCATTATGCCTTACAATCAGTAGCAATGTTAAAACTACTGAAATCAAAAGTTGCAAAGTTCCTTTGGCTTCCAAGGCTTTGACTGTTTTGATTCCACTCTGTATGCTGCTGCAGAAGAAAGAGGAAAGTATCCAAAGTTGCTATGGAAAACCTAGTTTTATTCTCCAAAGCGCCTGATGTATTTCAAGCTTCTACTCTTTTTCAGCAGAACTGTTTTTCCTGGTCTTTCAAGGAAGAGTAGGCTTTCTTTTTTCACCACTTATTTTCTGGCTCTTTACATACAGGTCGAAAATAGCACTTGTTTCTATCATGGCTTGTGCTGCTGTCCTGATTTTCTGGCATATACAGAATTGCACACTTGCCGTGTCCCACTCAAGATGGTGGACATCCCCTCAGTGACTCCTCTGAGAATTTCCCAGGCAGCTCTGCTGATAAATTGACCATGTAAGCAAGAGCGCAGATGATCTTGGAGAAGGCCAGGGCTGCAGGACTGGAATAAAGGCATGAATACCACTTGAATTAATCCACTTCCTACTTCTCAGCTGCTCTCCAACATAGTATATGCCTTGATATAAACCTTTCTGGCAGCGTACATACAAGCAGATGTTTAGAGGCTAAATCCAGTCAGCAGCATCTGATACACAGTATATTGAGCTTGTATTTGAGCTCTTGTGTCTTGTTTGGGCCATCTTTGTGGGACAAATGCTCTGTCATGGTGATTCACTCTTTACAAAAAACATATATCTTATCTTCCTTAGTACAATTTGTATAACTGTGATTGCAGCTGCAATCACTGGAACCTAATGACTATCATGAAACTTGAATGTGAACACTTTTGTAATGAAACAAATTAGCACAGCTGGGGTGGGGGGGGAAGCAAGAGGTCTCTGCTTGGTGCTCAAGTCTTCCTTCTTGATTATATGACGTTAACTAGAAACAGAGTGAGACCCTGACCAGAGCGGAAGAGCATCTCTTGAACCCTCAAGCCAAATGGAAACAGACTTTGAAGACAGCAGTGTTTCTGAATATTCCTTCGAACCTATACTGTTGATGAAAACCCAGGGGACAAAATGAGAGGCCGCAAACTGCTTCTGTGGGGTTACAAAGGGATGGGACAAGTTTCAGGTAGACTATTAAAAGATATCAGAGCTCCCACAATCCTTGTACTGCTGCATGGAATATCCACTTCTTTGGAGACAAGCCCTCCTCGAAGGAGTAGATTAGTGTCTACCAAGCTACTGGATTAATCATTCCAAGATCATAACAGAATATTCACATATATCTGTGATTCATTAGATATGGCAGCGATCGTCAATAGAGTGCCTGTAGATACTGTGGTACCCCACCAGTCTGTTTCCTGGCGTCCACTTGCCTCTCTCGCAAATCTCTTCCTCAAAGCAAAGAGTGAAGCTTGATTTTCTTCCATTTCACTGAAGAAGAGTCCAGGAGGCTTCATTTTTGTGTCTGCAGGAAGCACCCATTTGGAAACAGCTCTTTCCATCCTAGGAAAGCACTTGGCTTGGAACCTCCTAACATTTTGTGGCATTGGCCCCCCATGACAGCCATTTTGTGTTTGGTCTCAACACCTCCCCTCATGGCTGCCATGCTATTGCCGTGTTCACTACCTGTTCTCAAAATTTCAGATATGCCCACAAGTTCAACACAAGTCCATGGCTACTGTCCAGACAATTGTTTTCCATTGTTTGGGGCTATGCAATGACTGCTATCAAGGGACAAAACCAGCTGTAAGGTCTGGAAAAGGAAAGCAGGTAGGTGCTCCAATAATCAGATCAGGGCATAATCCTCACCTAACAAACTATACAAGTCAGTGTTTTAATGCAGGATCAAACTAGATGAAATGAGTAATAGAATCATCGTGTTAGAAGGGGCCATACAGGCTATCTAGTCCAACCCTCTGCTCAATGCAGGATCAGCCTAAAGCATCCCTGATGAGGGTTTGTCCAGACGCTGCTTATCCTATCCTCTGCTACCAATATGAACAGCTCCCTGCCCTCCTCTAAGTAACATCCTTTCAAGTTCTTACAGAGATCGATCATGCCCCCCCCCCCAACTTGGACTGCAGACCCCTGATCATTTTTGTCACTCTATTCTGCATCTTCTCCATTCTGTTCACATCCTTTTTGAAGTGAGGTTTCCAGAACTGCACACAATATTCCAGGTGTGGCCTGTCCACTGTGGAGTACAGCAGGACTATGACATCTTATGATTTGGATGTTATGCCTCTGCTGATACACCCCCAAGACCGCATTAGCCTTTTTTGCTGCTGCATCACACTGACTGCTCACATTTCGCTTACAGTCGATCCCTACCCAAGATCTTGTTCACAAACTAACCAAACTATCCTAGAGATTTGTGATGCTATTTGTGAAGTAATTCCCGATCGCTTTACATTTTTTAAAATACCTACATTTCTATTCACAGCAGGGAGGGGAAATGGATTGTGAAAGAAAGAGGAGGGACTTAATGCATTCAAGGCCCACAGCAACTTCAGGAGTTTTATGTTGGGAAAATGGCCCAGAGGGAAGGGCTAACACATTAGTCCCCTATCCATAGAGGTTTAAAGCATTCTAGTACATTTTAGTATGGAAGATGTGAATGTCGAGGGAAGGGCTAACATATTAGTCCCTTACACTACATTTCCAATCTAATTTAGACCTCTCAATGGCTTGCTATCCATAGAGGTTTAAAGCATTCCAGTACATTTTAGTATGGAAGATGTGAATGTCGAGACATTCTCACATATATGCCCTTATCCATATAAGACTGAAAATCAGACAAGTAATATGAAATCAGCTCCCTTACTGTGTAATGTCTGCAAAGCTTAGTTACAGA
>NW_015175358.1:3740600-3768456 GCF_001447785.1 Gekko japonicus
TTTAGCCTCCGGCTCACACATTTTTGTCCTAGCTCAGGAAGGATGGCTCCAGAGCAAACTAACTTATGCAGGAGCCAAATCGCTCACTCACAACTTTAGTGCCAGTAGCTCACAAAGTAGAATTTTTGCTCACAAGACTCCACAGCTTAGAGGGAACATTGATCCCCACCCCTCTTAGCCCCCTCCCCCACCCACATTTAAAAATTTCAAGCAGCATGAGTCTGGCGATATGAGACCATCGCTAGTGTCATACTACTTGTATATTTAAAAAAAGAGTCCCGGCTGGGCTGCCCTCTCCTGCAACCCTGTTTGAACCGGGTGGCAAAGGGCAGCACAGAGACTTTGGCTCCCCTCAAGCCCAGTGAGCCCAGTTGGGCTCTCCTCTTCTGCCGCCCACTTTCAGCCAGGCAGGAGGAGGAGGCAGTGCACATCTGCACCTGCTGGGAGACATCAACTCCCCGCACGAACTGTGAAACTGGCTGGGCTGCCTTCTTTTGCCGCCCCGTTCAAACTGGGCAGCCCAAGAAGGAGGCAGCACTGAGCTCGCTGTATTTATTCTGTGCCACAGAATAAATACACCAGAGAAAAAGAATGGTGCATATTACAGGCACAGAATCTGAAGTCAAGCTTAAAGGCTTGACTGCTCGAATTCTCTGCAGTAAGCTCTGCCTGCATAATAGGCCACAGATATCAGTACATGGCAAGGAAAAACATAAAAACCAAAAATCACACTATTAATATTAATAATGCTTTTTGAGTGGCCACACCATCTCTTCATCTCATTTATTAATATATGGATACATTGTGTCTCTTTTTGAAACAAACGGTTGTTCGTAGGCACTAACAGGGAAATGCCCCCCCCCCCGCAACAGTAAAAGTGGGCACCTTTTGATATGCAGCAAAATTTCCTCACAGGGAAAAAAAACCCAGGCATTGGGTGCACATGAGCAGGAAACATCACCTCAAAAGTGGTCTGAGAAAGAATGAAGAAACCTCAGAAGGACACTGATCAGACAGTGATGATGTGAAGAAGCTTGGATAAAAAGCACTGCCATTAAGAGCCTAAGCATCAGTTTAAAAAAAAAATGTATACATGACCCCAGCATGTTTCCTCTTTAGCCTCAGAAAGCCTTCTCCAAACATTCATTTACATGACAAACATGTGCCTTTATGTCACGCTGTCATGGCTTTTCCCCATGTATTTTGGTAAGGGTTTCTATAATTCTGTTAGATCCCCTGCTGTATACCTCACACAGAACTACATTACCAGAGTTCCTTGGGAAAAGGGAAACACTTAAATGTAGTGTAGACGTGCCTACATGATATCATCTGTAGAAAATCATTTTTGGCAGGTAAAGCTAATCCCTGTGGTACTTGACCTCCAATGTGGTATTCTAGTTACAGTGTGTGAGACTAGGAATAGGGAGACCAGCATTCTAAGCCCTACGAAAGATAATTTACTGGGTGATCTCAGGGCCAGTTGCTCTTGCACAGCCAAACTCCAGCCCGACTATCTGCTCTTTTTTAAACTGGAAATGGGGGCAGGATTGGGCATCTTCTGCATGCAAAGCTGATGTTCTGCCACTGAGTCACAGTCCCTCCCCATGCAGAAGGAAACCACGTAGACTGTGGCCCCAGTCACACGGGCCGGATATCGCGGAGGGGAGTCGTGGCTAATTGCCCCAGCGCAGTTTGATCCGCGTTTATGCGATCAGACGCGCCGGCACTGGCAGCACACCACGGGTCCTTCCCTCGGCGCCAGTGGGTAAATGACGGACCAGAGGGGAATGCCGCGCGCCAGCGCGATCACACCATGGGAGTCTGGAGGCAGCCCGTGGCAAACGTTTAGTACTTTGGAGGTATTACTTTTTTAACGCGCATTTTTGGCAGTAAGCCACGGGTGCGTTCCACTTCCCAGATGTTGGGGTGTGATCGCGCCTGGATAATCCACCCACCATCCGTGCCTCTCCCGCGGCAACTTTGCCATGTGACCGGGGCCTGTCTTGAGTTCTTGAGAAGAAGGACGGAATGTCAATGCAATAAACAGGCAATGAGAGTACCAAGTACATAATATAGATTAGATTGTAGTCCCTTGTTTTTTATTTCAGTGTTTGCAATCTTGGCACCTTAGCATCATTTATAAAAGAGGGAAGATATACCATAGCCACCTATGAATTCACCACGCATACTGTCTGGTAATCTTTTATAATCTGACCTGTGTCAGGTAACCACAGTTAGGAGAGAAAACTCTGTCCTTCCCTGGTCTCTTCATGTGTTGTGCATTTTTGATGGTGATTATGATGCCAGGGAAAGTAAATCCCTCTTAATAGTCAATTGAACTTTATTCCAGTTTGGAAACCACTTGGCCAGATCATCAAATAATGGGCAGAGCCTTGTTCCAGAAGCTGTTTACTTAATAAATTAAATTCTGAGATTTGGAAAGTCCTGCTTTATCCTATATTAGTCATTGTTTATTCAGTAGTACCCAACTTTAGTAAGCATAGTAATCAGGATGTAATGTACTATAGAGTGTTCAAAATTTTTTTACTTTGGATGAACTAAATAAAATCCTTCTGCAAACGTAAACCGGAACCTGCAAAAAGACCTGAGAATTTAAACTGCAAAAGCTGTTCTTCTGCCATACAGAAAGCACCACCCTTTTGGAAAGTACCTGAAGACAAAACAAAACCAGAAGATTAAAGGTGTAGCGTGGTTGAGTAGGGGACTTCAGTTCTATATGGCCATATAATGATGGAAAGGAAACCATATGCTGCACTCAGGGCAAAGTTCTTACTAAGGGCACAACTACAGAATTGTTCATGGATGAGATTATGGACTTATCTTTGTCAGATGAAGAGGCCAAAGACTCAGAGGAGGAGACAGCTGGGCCCCTAATACCACCACAGAAAGAGGCAGCTTAGAAACCTCCAGTAGCCACTTTGATGTGCAGGGGAAACTCTAAGATGCTGAGTCAGCTTGCTCACCCTAGGATACAGACCTGCCTTCTGATTCTGACTGGAACTTGAACCTCTGCCTCAAAACCTGTTGATTCACCAGAGGTCTCTCCCCAGTCAACCCTTAGGTCTCTCAAAGAAGAAGAAGAAGAAGAGAGTGGATTTATACCCCGCCCTTCACTACCCAAAGGTGTCTCACAGCGGTTTACAAACTCCTTTCCAGTGGGAGATTTGGGGGGGGGGTGACATATCAATTGGTGTTGCAGCAATGCTGCATCACTTCTGGGGTTGTGTTGACCTTTGACCTGGATGTGAACCACCGTATGTGACATCACATGGTGCGACGTCACATCCCTGCTGAGCTCCCTCCTATCCCTAGACTCTGCTCTCCCCAAATCCCCAAATTCCCAAGCCAGAGCTGGCAATAGGGTTGACAAGTGTATCTTCGCCGGGCGTCTTGTGCGTGCGCACGTGCGCAAAGCACGCACGTCACCCGGAAGTGACGGGAGGACGCCAGGCATGCTGGGGGCGGGGCCACAGCCATACAAGGGAAAACCATAGTTTTCCCTTGTATGGCCGTGGCCCCGCCCCCAACATGCCCGGTGTGCCCACTTCACTTCCTGGTGATGCGCACACAGGGGTGGGGTTCCCCCCGGGGCCCGATTCCGCGGCATCGGAAATCGGGCCTCCAAAGCGGGGGTTTACCCACCCCCGCCCCCACTTGGCAGCCCTAGCTGGCAATCCTAAGGCTGATGTCAGAATAACATGAAGGAAGGAGAACGATATATGCTGTGGTGTGCTGGAGGCGGCTCGTACCGGCTTGCAAGAGCCGATTGTTAAATTTTCAGAGAGCCTGTTGAAAACTCATCAGGAGATCTAAGACGGCTACAACCAAGTATCAGTGAAGAGGACTAACATCAGCTCATAAAGGCTACAATCCTAGAATATTCTTTCCTAGAAATAAGCCCCATTAAATAAAATGGGACTTACTTCTAAGTAGACCTGCTTAGCCTTGCTCTCAAAATCCACATTTTAAAATCATCAGCAAGCTCATTTGATCCACCTCCTTTCATTCCTTACAGAATATGCTCACTTGGAAATATGCTCTACAGAACCCAAGAAAATATGCAATACATTTGGGCTGCATTCCTAAGCAATATGTATTGGGAAACAAATCTCCTTAAAATAAGCAGGATTCACTTCAAACTCCTTGGGAAACAAATCGCTTGGAATATGAGCTGGGCCCCTTTTAAGAGGAGGACTGCCCCTGCCTTCACCATGCTGAGCGCCCTGGCATGCAGGTGCAGTTCACTTAAAGCCACTCCCCCCCGTCCCCCTCCATCTTGTCCTCTGTGGTTGTGGTAGGCAGCAGCTGTACAGCATAATCAGTGCTGGAATAATGGGTGACGGGCAGGGCTTTTTTGGTGGGAGAAGCCCAGCAGGAACTCATTAGCATAATAGGCCACACCCAATAGCAGAAACTTATTAGCATATTAGGCCACACCCCTGACAGCACAGCTCATTGGCATATTAGGCCACACACCCATGTTACCAGAAGTGTGCTCATCCAGCCACACCCACCTTTTGCTTCTTATTCTGTTTACCTTGTTTGTTGCCAAAACCCAGGGCTTTTTTGTAGCAGGAACTCCTTTGCATTTTAGGCCACACACCCCTAATGTAGCCAATCCTAATGAGTTTCTGCTGTTGGGTGTGGCCTATTATGCTAATGAGTTCCTGCTGGGTGTGGCCAACTTGGAAGCCAGCCGGAACTCCGTTCCTGTATTCCTGCCCAAAAATAGCCCTGGCTGACGGGTCGAATTCTCCTGTGAGGGGTAAGAGTGTGCAAAAGGAACAAGAGGGGGAACATATATTATTTTTGCAAGGTGGAGGTAGTATGTGGGGTTTCTCTTCAGCTATCTACCCTTTCTTTGACCACTGTGTGAATGAGCTGCTTGTTGCCTTTGTGTAGCCCTGCATTTGGTTGCCTTTTCTTTCCTATATCCTTACCCCCATGTGGTGGAAATGAAGGTTAATAGAGTTTTCCATTCTTTTCTTTGCTCCCCTTCGAGAGTTCTGTCTGTTTCATCCTGGGCTCAGAGGCATGGCTTTTGAAAGGCTTCATTCCGGGGAAGACCTTTGTGTTTTGTGTTGCTTCAGTTGGGTTTGTTAGACGACATCGCCAAGCTTTCCTGGGTTCTGCAATAACCATTGGGAGTTCCTCTCTCCCCCACTCCCTAGACTGTATCACCTTGCTGCCTGCTACAGCAGTTCCCTAGCTCAAGAAACCTACTTGCAGCATAAAATCCAAACCAACAATATGCAAAACAAAAACAGCAACAGACAAAGCCAGCAATAAAAGCAAAACCATAAACAGTCAAAAATATCAATGAACAACATAAAACAAATAAATTTACATTGCCTCCAAAGCCTGGTAGAATAGGAATGGGGTCTCAAACATGGTGCCCCATGAGAGACATTGTACCCGCTGGCACTTTTACTGGCACCTGCCATATATTTTTAGAAAGTGGGCAGGGCCAGGTGGAGCTTTTGCACAGCAAGGCTCCTAATTGGCTGCCGGAGATTTGATTAGCTGTAATTTTTTTTTAAAAAAACGTTGCTTTGGCAGCAGCTACCACCACAGCACAAGGAACTTCACTGTGTGTGACCAAAGGTAAGCCATGGTAGCCATTTTGTGGCTGGCTCTGCCTCCTGCGACAACCATTTGTGGCTGCACTCAACACCTCGTGTTGGAATTCCAAAGGTGCGCAAAGGCTCAAAAATGTTGGGGAACCCTACTTTTTACTACTTTTGAAATCTCCAGTAAAACAAGTGCTGCAGGCCTCACATTGGAAGGCACTGGAATAATTATAGAAGTCAGTAGCATGCCTGTGAAACTCAGACTGGAGGCAAATGCTGAAGGCACTTCAGGGCTGGCAACCTCTTTGCAACGCCAGTTGGTCCCAGCAACTACACTACACTTAATTGTACAGAACAGGAACGTTAATGTAAAAACAAATCCGGGGGGGGGGGGACGACAGTAACTGGGATCTGCAAGGTGCTTGCCTAGGGTTGCCGGGTCCCAGAGGGTGGGAGCAAACTTTCCGGGAGCAAGGAAGAGTGCCATGACATGCAGGAAGTGACACAGGCACATCAAGGAAGTCGGGCAGCGACACTCTGGTTTTTGAGCAAAACAATATGGTAGAATTACCTACAAATCATAGAGTTTTGCCCAAAAACTAGAGCGTCACTGCACAATGTGCTTATGTCACTTCCGTTGCAGTTATTTCTAACTAATATTGGGGGGGTGCCCAAAAGCAGGAGGGGCCCCCCCCCGCCCGGACTGGGGGGTCTGCCAACCCTATGCTTGCCAGTCACCTAATAAGAGTTCACTGGTTCTAGGCCCTTCTTCCCAGGACTTGTCAGACTCCATCCAACAACAAAGTGTCTACCTGGAGCTACAGTCCTGCAGTAGGAATCCCCAGTCCTTGGTTCCCTTTTTCCTGCTTTCCACCAGCCTGTTTCTCCTAGTCGGCCTGTTCTTGCCTGTCTAGGCACACCAAACCTCTCCCTCTTCCCCTCTGGAAAGAGGAAGGCCAGCTTCTCCAGAGCCAGGGCTGCTGGGAGATGTAGTCCCTCTGAAATTCCATTACAGTGTTTCAAATGGAAAGTGCTACCAAGGAAACATCTCCACATATGCATTACTTATGGCACTCAGATCGTACCAGTTCTTCCAGTATGTCTACTGAAACAACTACCACTGGATTCACAGCTGAGGTATTGCCAAGGGCATGAAAGGCTCCAGCTGTATTCAGATCTTCCTACCTTTTTATTGTTCTATCAACTGCGAAACTTGACAAATGTGTCTTGGACAGGATACACAAACATATGCTCTTTTGTTCTTTCCAATATATGTTGTACTGAACAACAAAATAGCAAGAAATTGTAAGGTTTTTTTTTCAAAAAATAGGCCAGTCGACACAGAAATAAATGAGTCTTCAAAATGATAATTTTTATTTCCCTCTAGACTGCTGCTGCCAGAAAACTGACATTCTGTAGCCGTAGCTAAATTTACTCCTAGTTATATATGCTTGGGTTTTCCCCCCTATGAATTTGTTTGCAGATAGTAATGGGTCTTTTCCCCTCTTTCTCCCCTTCAAACTCTCCTTTTTCTTTCCAAGAAAGAAATGGAGTTTTTCTGATATGCTGAATATTTAAAGACTGAGAATTTTGCAGGCCAGAGCGGAGACTGCTTTCTGCAATAAGAGGAGTTATTGTTGTGAAGAATTCCTTTAAGATTCAATCTTAATCATTCCACTATTGAAATGGAAGAATAAAGTAATATGAGGTTTGAATAGACTTGATTAAAAAGAATAATTATTTTGCTTGGGTGAGTTAAATATATAAATTCATGGTGAGTTTGCATTCTCTTAGCATTTGCCTATTAGAACAGTTCCACTTTTCCATAATTATGAGTCTAGCTTTTAACAAAGAGGGGAGGCCTTTGTCTCCCAGCCCCCCTCCTCATTCACTGTGGACAATAGAATATATGGTATAGAGCTATACTTACCCTGGATGCTGAGTGTCAGAAGCTTTAGGATTTGAACTCAGTGCCTCATAAAGAAAGCCTGCAACTTGCAACTGAGCCTAGAACACTACCTTAAAATGTTTGTGCTCATTAGGGATGCCAGTCTCCAGGTGGGACCTGGGGGGTCCCCTGGAGTTACAGCTCATCTCCAGACTACAGAGATCAGTTTGTCTTGAGAAAATAGATGCTTTGGAGGGAGAACTCTGTGGCATAGTACCCCACTGAAGTCTCTCCAGACTCCATCCCCAAATCTCCAGGAGTTTCCCAACCTTGATCTGGCAACCTTACCACCAATCACTCTCTCCCAGCTTAAGATACCTCACAGGGTTGTAATGTGGATAAAACGGAGGATGAGAGAATGATATTGTGAGCTGCTTTGCGTGCCCATTGGGGAGAAAGGTGGGGAATAAATATCTAAATAAATGAAAATATGTAAATGAAATTCTATTTAAATAAAACATGCAAGAGGAAAGATGAAAAATTTCAGTGTTTTTAGGGAGCCAAAAACCTTTCAGACAACACTTTAATTTATCCAAGTGAAACACATGCTCCAAGACAGATAGAGCCAAATAGTAATCTCAGATGGCTGTTACCTTTTAAGCTATGGATACTGCCATCCTGTCACCAGACTTTGTCTCCACACGACCTCCCAGGGCCTTTCGCACGCTTACTGGAGAAGTGGCATGGGATAGGGGTGAAGAGGAGGAGGAGATTGGATTTATACCCCACCCTTCACTACCCAAAGGTGTCTCAGAGCGGCTTACAAACTCCTTTCCCTTCCCCTCCCCATAACAGACACCCTGTGAGGTAGGTGGGGCTGAGAGAACTCTGACAGAAACTGCTCTTTTTCAAGGACAGCTGTGCCAGAACTATGGCTTGCCCAAGGTCATCCAGCCAGGTGCAAGTGGAGAAATGGGGAATCAAACCCGGTTCTCCCAGATTAGAGTCTGCGCACTTAACCACTACACCAAACTGAAGGGCAGAAAGACTCAAAGAAAGGAAGGGATTTACACGGTAGGGTTGCCAATACCTGGAGAGAGAGAGAAATGTCCTGTAGAGGCTTAATGAGATGGTATTTACCTCGTAGGGTTGCCAGCCTAGAACTGGCAGCCAGTGGGAGATTGGGGTGGGGTGGGGTTGTGACATATCAATTGGTGTTGCAGCAATGCCCCACCCTTCACTACCCAAAGGTGTCTCAGAGCGGCTTACAAACTCCTTTCCCTTCCCCTCCCCATAACAGACACCCTGTGAGGTAGGTGGGGCTGAGAGAACTCTGACAGAAACTGCTCTTTTTCAAGGACA
The DNA here is from genome assembly GCF_001447785.1 of Gekko japonicus. Taxonomy (NCBI): domain Eukaryota; kingdom Metazoa; phylum Chordata; class Lepidosauria; order Squamata; family Gekkonidae; genus Gekko; species Gekko japonicus. Next base: position 3,749,442 of record NW_015175358.1, read on the forward strand.
GCTGTGCCAGAACTATGGCTTGCCCAAGGTCATCCAGCCAGGTGCAAGTGGAGAAATGGGGAATCAAACCTGGTTCTCCCAGATTAGAATCTGCGCACTTAACCACTACACAAACTGAAGGGCAGAAAGACTCAAAGGAAGGAAGGGATTTACATGGTAGGGTTGCCAATACGTGGAGAGAGAGAGAAATGTCCTGTAGAGGCTTAATGAGATGGTATTTACCTCATAGGGTTGCCAGCCCAGAACTGGCAGCCAGTGGGAGATGGGGGGTGGGATTTTGGTGACATATCAATTGGTGTTGCAGCAATGCTGCATCACTTCTGGTGGAAAACCAGAAGTTACATCATCACACCAGGGTGATGTTCTAGGATTCCACTAAAATGCTATGGCTTTGGATGGAATCCTACAGCATTGTCCTGATGGCACTTTCAGATTGGCGACAGAAGTGATGTTGTGGTATTGGAGTGATGCCAGTTGATACATCCCCACACCCAGAAACCTCTTACTAGTGTCAAAACAATGCCAATTCCTCCCCTCCCCCAATCTCCCCCTGCCACTCTACAGACTGGTGGTGGAGGAAGGTGTCTGCTGAGCAGGAGGAGCTGGCCACTCTGCTTCCATGCCATGAAAAGCTTCAGCTGGCCACGTCCACACATTAAGTCTTTTTGATCCAGGCCTGTTGACAACTCTAGGAAAGGTGACAAAGGGGCAGAAAAGAGTGTGCCTGGAAACACAGTGGAGCACACCATGGTGTCCACAGATGCTTCAATGGGCATTGCTGCACTAGGGCATAGGTTGTTGAACTGGCCCCTGTGACTGGGAGGCAAGATAAAGGTTCTAGATCAGGGGTGGCCAAACTGTGGCTCGGGAGCCACATGTGGCTCTTTCACACATAGTGTGCAGCTCCTTGCAAGACAACTGGGGAAGCAAGGGGAGGCATGCCTCCCCGATCGGTCTTCCCTTCTCCAGCCAGTATTCCTCTCCCTGGGTAGGCTTGAGGTGGAGGAAGGGAGCAGAGAAAGAAAGCAACTTGAACTTTAAATGTGTTCTCAAAGCCCGCCCCCCCCAGCCAGCTTGGAGAAGGCATTTGTCTCTTTAAATCCCTTCTCCAAGCCAAGCCAGCTGGCATGCGGAGTTTGGAGAACACATTTAAAGTTAAAGGTGTAAAGTACTGGGTTCACACATGGAGACTTGGACTATGACATGCTAACTAGACGCATTTATTGTACTTCACAACAAGAGAACACACACGGCCCGGCAAGGGCCAACTATATACACTCCACCCAGCACACCCACAGTTCCATTGGGAAGTTTGAATTTCCCTCCAATGTCCTATTGGAGGACTCAGAGTGGTCTAGGATCCTTAGTCCCTATTGTGTTTGGAACCAAGCTAAGGACAGAGGCCGCAGACCCCTGGTGGCGGTCCGTGGACATAACAAAAGGTGCTTTTTTCCAGCTCTCTCTTCCTCCCACCCCTCATTTATCTGCTTTCTTTCCACCTCTCTCTCTCTCTCTCTCTCTCTCTCTCTCCCTTCCTTCCTCCCTCTCTCCCCCCATCTATTTGCTTTCTTTCCACATCTTTCTTTTCACCTTTCTTCTCTCCAATCCAATCCAAATACCTTTATTGGCATAAAAAGAAAAAAGGTACAACATGGCAAGTTTACAGAGAGTTTCAATTATAAAAACCATCAAACATCAGATAGAAAAGCTAAACTTTTGCTCCCTGGTCGTAATGGCAGCCAGGAGGTACCTTGTAACTGAACTTGTAATATGGGAACAGCGGTCAGATAGTAAAAGAGATACTAACTTTGCCTCAGATAGACCATGAAAGTTAGACACAATAGGTTTAATTATACAGTCCTACACTTCCCCATAAAAATCACAATGAAGTAAAACATGGGCTACCGTTTCTAGGTGCCTTCCTTTACATGGACAAAGTCTTTCTTGATAGGGAGTGTTGGCAAACCTCCGAGACAATACCACTGAGGGGAAAACATTCAGTCTTGCTAACAAAAAAGAGCGGCGTAACTGGGGTGAGGTAATCTGGGAAAGGTAGGCAGCAGGCAGTCCATAGTTTGGGAGGATACCAAATGCTAAAGGGGAGCAAGTTTTGTGTTCAAGAGAACAGAAAGTCTGTTTCTCAAGATCTAGAATCCTCTATTTCAAAATTCTAAATGCCTTTCTTCTCTCTTTCTCCGTTCCTTCCTTCCTCTCTCTCTCTCTCCCTTCCTCCCCCATCTTTACTTTCTTTGTTTCTTTCTCTCTTTCTTCCTTTGTTAGCCGAATTGCTTTATTTACAGCAATTGGCAATTTAGATGGGTTCTTGCCAATTTATACCAAGGTCCTATTCCCACAAGGGTTACCAGAGAAGGATAACGAGGCTGTTGTTGTTAAAATAAATGTCTTTTACTAGAAAATATATCTCATGCAAACAATACTGATACACTCACACATTCAATCAAGTTCCTTAGAATTACAGTATTAAAATAAGCACGGTTGCATTAACAGGTGGGGGTTATGGTGGGCAATACTTATCTGTCTCGCAGCTTGGTTGTTCCAATGAAGAATGGATGGGAAGAAATGTAAACTAAAGGGAGTTCACACATGACCAGAACCAGCCAGAACGTGTGGGTCTCTTGACTGCAGATCAAGAGATCAAAGTAGAGGCAAGGGTTTGGGGATAGCAAGTGGGACTTAAGAGGGTTAAAAAGCAGACAGGGGTTGTTGCGGGGGTTGCTAGCTAGGAAGGCCCGGTAAATGGTCCTTTCCTTTTATAGTGGGTCCATTAGATGGGTGGTGACTGTTCCAACCTGTGGACCCACCTATCTGTTAGTCCGTCCCCAAAACAATCCTATTGGTTACCTGTAGGAGTGGGAGGTTACCTATAAGGAGTGGCCAGTATTGTAATCTAAAACCTTACTCAAAGGAGGGCATCTGGGCAGGTGTGAAAACCTTGGCGTCAGGATGCTCCATTGTGGTGTTGATGAAGCTAGCCATTCTCATTGTGAACCAAATGTCCATTTGGCAGGAAATACCAATGCAGGAACAAAGCAGTGATGTGTCCTATGTGACCACAAATGATTTTGCAATGGGGGCTGTCTCTTCTCAAGCTGCTGTTTCTCCTTGCTCACAATAATGGAGGTGTGTGCTTCTTCACTAGGCTGGTAACTGTGTAGCTGAAACCTTATTCACGTGTAAGGCTTATGCAGGCATCTTCTATGTGTGGCATCACAACAGGTGACTTAAAATGTACAGTTCTCTGAGCCTATGTGTGTGTGTGCACATATGCATTGTGTGTACCAATAAATATAGTCCATAAATCAAAATATTAAGTTCATTCTCTAACACCTTCCCCCTCCATCCCTATCTATTTATTTTCTTTGTCTCTCTCTCTTTCTTTCCACCTCTTTCATTCTTTCTTTCCACCTCTCTCTCTCTTTCTCTCTCTCGCTCTCTTCTTAAATAAATATCATTAGTGAACAAATAAATATCATTGGACAAATATAATTATCAATATCTGTTTTATCCCTTTTGTTTTTATTTTGGTAGTCTCATTTAATGTTAATAAAAGGCAAATGTGCATATTTTTCAATAAAAATGTGTGTTTAATATTTGTTCATGCCTTCTGGCTCTCAGACATCTGATGTTTATTCTGTGTGGCTCTTATGTTAAGCAAGTTTGGCCACCCCTGTTCTAGATTTATGAGGGCTGGCTTTTTGCCTTTGTCTGATCAACAGAGAAATGTAGGGGGACTAGATCTCCTGATACTGTGAGAGACCTCCTGCCACCCCACCTGCTGTTGCTCACTGCTGCCTTGATGCAGCAGTGTGAGAAAATGAGAGGGGGAAGTACTGTAGCAGTGACACTGTGAGGTCACTTCTAGTCACATAACCAGAAGTGACATCAAGCATTGGCTGCAGCAACACTCTATGAATCCCTCAAATTGTTATGGTTTTATGGAAGTGATGTCATGGCATTGCTAGGGTTGCCAGCTCTGGGTTGGGAAATACCTGGAGATTTGTGGGGTGGAGGGGAGAGCAGAGTTTGAGGACAGGAGGGACTTCAGCAGGATAAAATTACATAGAATCCACCCTCCAAAACTGCCTTTTTCTCCAGGGGAACTGGTCTCTGTAGTCTGGAGATCAACTGTAATTGTGAGAGATCTCCTGGCCCCACCTGGAGGTTGGCAGCTCTAGGCACCGCACAATGCCTAGTCCTGATCCTAGGGATTGCCAGCCCTTGGCTAGCAACTCTAGAGCAGTCCCTTCTACCTGCTGCACTTAAAGCTCCAACTCCAGCCATTGACCACAGGGACTCGGAGCCGGAGAACACACCTCCAGGTATCGATTCAAGTATGGCTACTCATGGACCTGGCTTGCCCTGCCAGATAAAAGGAGAAGATTTCCCTGTCTCCACACCATTCATAATTTTAATACAGGTTAACCACGAGAGACCCAGATGGCTTCTATTCAGCTAATGTTGAAACTCTAAAGCAACTTAATGGTAATGATGCAACCCCATGTGCATATGCTGATTTTTGTTAGCAGGGGTTATGGCCGGTATAATTGACTAGGAGTGAAACAGGTTAAATGAAAAATGGTTTAAATAATTGAGTTACATGAAAATCAACATCACCACAGGAGCTTGCCCTGGATTAATTCAGCCAGTTTTTATTAACCAGAAAATGTGAGGCTTAGAGTTGCCAACTCAGAACTGATGAGGGTGAAGTTTGGGGAGGGGAGGGACCTCAATATTGCCATAGGGTCCACCCTCCAAAGGAGCCATTTTCTCCAGGGGAACTGATTTCTGTCATCTGGAAATCAGTTATAGTCCCGGGAGATCTCTAGGTGGCGCCCCACCTGGGGGTTAGTAACGCTGGGGGCTTGATGCAATATTCTGCTTTGGAAGCATTGCTTCATGTCTTCCTAGGACTGTCAGGTAATGTCTAGGTAGGGTTTGCTTCGGTTTTCCTATTTTGGTTTCAGACCATGTTACTTCCCTTGTTTTCTGCTGTACATGGTAGCCGCAGGAGTCTGGGGCCCTGGCTCACGGGCTCTGTAGGGGATCCCTCAAAAGCAGGCTGCAGCTTTGCATCTGAAGTGTATATTACTCTCTAAAGGGGGCATAAGGCCATTAAGTATGCATGTAATGCCATCAAGTCACAACCAACTTGTTAAATATAAGATATTACAAGATGCAAAGGAAAAGGGCAGTTTAAGGAGAAATTTTCTAAAGACAATGTATCGTTGGTATATGTCTCCAGAGAAATTGTCTAGAATGTACAAAGGTACTTCTAGTTTATGTTAGAAATGTAATCCTCATGAAGGGACATTTTATCATATGTGGTGGACTTGTAAGAAAACCATTTTTTAAACGCAAATAAAAATATCAATACAGAAGATTTTAAAGACTAATATACAATTGAAACCAGAGTCTTTTTTGTTAGGACTCATGGACAATTGGTTGGAAAGAAGCCATGGAATTTTATTTGTATATATGACTACGGCAGCAAGAATATTATACGCACAGAAATGGAAGTGCCTGACAAATACCTACAACAGAAGAATGGTTGGAGAAGATGTTGGACCTTGCAACCATGACTAAACTTTCTGCATTGGTTAGGGAAAAAACAATTAGTTTATTACAAATTGGAAACTACTTGTAGACTTTTTACAGGAAAAAGACAATAATGACTTAATGATTTGTGGTTCTGATGATTAAGATATTAAGATACAAAAATAGAGTTCTTTATTCTATATATACAGCAAGGAAACACTGTAATCAAACTTAAATTTGTTGCAGAGAAAATCAGAAGCCTTATATTCTATATATGTTCTTTCTTTTTCTTTTCTTTTTTCCTTTCTTTTATTTTCTCAATAAATACTAAAATTGACTGAAAAAAAGAAAGCTGGGGGGCAGTTAAACCAACTTTGGGGACCCCAGCAAGGGGCTTTCAAGGCAAGTGAGAAGCAGAGGTGGTTTGCCATGGCCTTCCTCTGCAGAGCCTTCCTTGGTGGTCTCCCATCCGATTACTGACCCTGCTTAGTTTCTGAGATCTGATGAGATCGGGCTATACGATGCTGCCTTTCCTCTCCAAGTCCAGTGTCCTAAATATGACCTTACTTCATCTATGCCTCAGATGAGTAGATAGGGATGCCAGCCTCCATGTGACAGCAGGAGATCTCCCACTATTACAGTTGATCTCCAGACCACCAAGATCAATTTTCCTGAAGAAAATGGCTGCTTTGGAGGGTGGGCTGTATGGCATTATACCCTGCTGACGTCCCTCCCCTCCCCAAATGCCACCCTCCACAGGCTCCACCACCACCCCAAATCTCCAGGAATTTCCCAACCCAGAGCTGGCAACCGTATGGATAGATTAATTTTGTGCTAGACTCCACTTCATCAGAGACCAGGGAATTCTGCCCCTGTACCCACCAGGAGCACAGTTGCCCACCTGGACCTGCCCTAAACTGTCACACAGTTTTCCCTTGTTTTGCTCAAGTGATAGAAAGTTTTATTCTAAGAACTGGCAACCCTCTTCTCCTATGCTTTAGCATGCAAGGATAAGGTAGCAAGTTGAACTGTATATAGATCAGGTTTTGTTTAGTATTGCAGCAACAGATGCTGCTCAGGGCGGGAACAGAAGAGTCTGCCCCACTTTGCCAACCTGGACTATCCTTTGCCAACCGTATTCTTTTGGTTCTTTCTTTTTTTACCCCTTCTCAGTTGCTTTTTTAAAAAATACCGACGGTGGATAATTGGATTCTTTAAAAATCCCACTATAGGTTTTAGCGCCTACCAATATAATCATCCTTCTGTCTCTAATACTCTCGCCAGATTGAAATGCTTTCAAAGATATCATGGGCTGCTTCCACACAGAGATTTTTCTCCACCTTGGCTTCCAAACTGGAGCTTTTGATTTTGAAGCTTCAGCTTCCCTGTGACATTGTGCCGTGACTGTCCCACTTCCAGGTTTCCCTGTCTTCAAAACTCTCTTTTGCATCTTTTTGAAAAGTACATAGTCCAAGCACATTGGCATGCCTTCTGGAAGAAACAGTAATAAACAGTGAACAGATAAAAGGAAGTACTTCTTCACCCAAAGAGCGATTAACGCATGGAATTCACTGCCACAGGAGGTGGTGGCAGCTACAAACATGGACGACTTCAAGAGGGAACTAGATGAACATATGGAGCTGAGGTCCATCAGTGGCTATTAGCCACAAGGTATAGATAGGAATTCTCAGGCTGGGGCAAGTGATGCTCTGTATTCTTGGTGCTTTGGGGGGGGGGCAGTGGGGGGGATTCTAGTGTCCTGGCCCCACTGATGGACCTCCTGATGGCACCTGGTATTTTTGGCCACTGTGTGACAGAGTGTTGGACTGGATGGGTCATTGGCCTGATCCAACATTGGCTTCTCTTATGTTCATATGTCCTTATGTAGTGATGCTATGCCTGCCTGGCAAGGTCTTAAACACATGTGCACCATTTTCTTGCTGTCAGCTCCTTCCTTAAAGGCACCATTTTCACAGTATTTTTCCTGCTGCGTCACCAAGGGTCTTTTAAATTTGGGGTTTTGTTTTTGAAAATCAGTAATTGCTATAGCATTATAAGGATCCTTTGCTACTTATCTGTTTCAAATTTTAATGGAACCCTTAAAACACATGCATAAAGAAAATTACAAAAAAGAGGGTAGCAGTCATCATGGCAGCCGCAACCATATCAATGACTGCTAACGTGGAGTCTCAGAGAAGCAACCTTGGAAAATTCAGGGGAAAGTCATTAGTGTGAAAATTTGCAAATAGAATGGTGATTTTTCATTAAGTAGTAGTAGTAGTAGTAGTGGCTAATGCATTGGGAGAGGCCAGTAGCTCAGTGGTAGAGCATCTGCTTGGCATGCAGAAGGATCAGTAGGTGACATGTGTAAGTCTTCCACTGTGACTCTGAAGAGCCACTGCAAGTCTGAGTAGATAATAATGACCTTGATGGACCAAGATGTAAAGCAGCTTCATGTGTTCATTGGTTGGCTTCAACCACGATGTATACAGGACAATTACAAAGAATTTGTCAGGACTCAGTGATGTGTAATCTGATGTGTCACCAATGGGAAAGGATCTGCAGAAGGGTATGTTCAAAAATAACCCCCAGTAGATTATTAAATAGAAAATGTGGTTCTGTTCTGTGTATGGTTATTCAAAGTTACTAAATTCAGTGGGATTTACTTTCAAGTAAATGTACGCTGGATTTCATCCTTGATGTACAGATTACTTATTCTCAACATCTAAACAAAAAAGATTAAATGATGACCAGTTTCATGTGGTAATAGCCACTAGAGAGATCACTTCCTTATGACTCACATCTTCATTGTTTCATCTTTCTCAACTGTTTTGGATGTGTTAACATACTTCTGGGGAACAACCATAGAAAAGGAACAAAAAGTTCAATGAGAAAGATTGCTAGATTGCTAGATATTGGGGTGGGGGGAACATGCAGATCTGTCCTCGCAGAGGAGGGAGAGCTTGTACCTGAATAAAACTTGGTCTTAAAGGTGCCACTGGACTGTTTTAGACTAGGGGGGGCTCTACAACTTACCTGGTGGCTTCTTGCTCTGACTGAGGGCCGCTGGGAGCAGGGGGTGGGGCTTGTTGCATGTGCCCGCTCCCTGGGCTCTTTACTACCGGAGCTCCACTCCTGTGTGCTCCTGCAGGAAATGACCCCTGTGATGGAGTATGTGAAAACTGAGCAGACAGATGCTGAGTGAGTGTTTTGGACAGTTGGGATCATCTGTCCAGGCCACTGGGCCTGCAGAAGGCCTTACTGTCATCAGTTACTGCCAGTTTCCACATAGGCCTGAGAGAAAATAAAGATATCCCACTGACTGTGGATTCCCCACACTTTTGTTAGAGGAAATCAATGCAAAAGAAGGTGTGAGGGTATGCTGAAGGATGGGGGTAAATCTGTATTTAGAGCACCTGAAGATCTAGCACTAATTTCAGCTGTGCACCAAGGAGAGCTCATGCTTATGAATCTCTATACTGCATAAACTGTGAACTACAGATCAACTATGCATGACTTTTTAACTGAACTCTTTAACTGAACTGTAGAGCACCTTTTTAAATTTGTATTATTGAAGTTTTAATGTAACTTTTGTTTCATTCCCGGCGTTTGCCGCTTGTTTTGCCGCCCTGGGCCGTATGGGTAGGGCAGGATATAAATCCCAGAATAAATAAATAAATAAATAAATAAATGACCTTTAGATATATGTTATCACTAATACACCATTTGGCCTATGGTGTCACTCCAGAGAACCATGAGTGTAGCAAAGTGGTGTACTGAGAAGAACTGAATCCAGAAGCCTGCCTTGCCCCTCCTTACTTCCCATCTTAGCTGACTGTCACCTGTACAGGCTTTAGGTAGATGAAGGGCACAATGAAGACTCCTTTGAAGAACTTACTCAGGTATGCTGAGCAGTCACCATACATGGACCTCCCCCCCAACTACACAGTACTGTCCTTTTAAACCTGGCAAATCCATTTCCCTCCCACACTTGGACTGCTTTCTTCAATGCTGAAACATTAACTTAATTAATTTAAAATTAATTAATTCAAACAGTTTATTAGCCACCTTTCTATCTTGTGGAACTCAAGGCAGCTTGTAGTGTAAATAAAATGACACTTATAAAAACACCTAAAAGTCCACAATTAAAAATCTCAAGTAGGACTGCCAGTAAATAAAAACTAAATTAGTCAAATACAAATATTTAAATACAGGCAAAACAAGTATTAGAAATCCATCAGGAGTGTTTCTGTATTTGCATTAACTTTGTCAATTCCCTTTACAGTTACAGATTAAAATAGCATCAGAATTCAACTACCATCAAATTTAAACAGTTTTGAAGCCTGAATTTCAGTTTCAGTTGCTGAGAGTATCATATAAAAAATCAAGTTCAGCAGATTTCAGAGCAGATTCTGAATGTTAACAGAATTAGATTTCAGTTTTAAGTTTATAGCTGTGTGTGTGCGGTTTGGGGGGATTTTGTTACTTTTGGTTTCCATTGCTTATAATAGCTGAATGTGTAGGATTGCTCAGTAAAAATATATTCATCCTAAGATAGAATCATAACCTTTCTCAAAAAAATTGACATTCTTATTGGCCAAGGCAGGGATCTCCAACCTTGTTGAGCCTGCAGGCACTTTGGGGATTTTGAGGAACAGTACTGGCAGGTAACAGTGTTCCGTGCACCTTGGCGTTTAGTCATGCTGGCCACATGACCACAGAGAAGTCTTCGGACAGTGCTGGCTCTTCGGCTTGGAAATGGAGATGAGCACCACCCCCTAGAGTTGGATTTGACTGACTTTCGAGCAAGGGAAACCTTTACCTTTTTAGTGGCAGGTACCACCACAAAATGGCTGCCACAGAGGGCATTTCTGTACTTTTGTTTTTATATATTGAAGCCTACATTAGGGGTGGTTAGGTTTGGGATTTTTCCCCCAATCCCCTTGCACATATATAGTTCTAAAATAAAACATTTCAATTAAACTTCAGAAGAAGGGAAAAAACGAACATTCAGTTTTCAAAGGGGGGGTTAAGAAAAGTCTCGGATAATAGCATAATGCCTGAGTTTACTAATATTTGTCTGATTAAAGTAAATTGTGCTGAGTGCAGGGCTTTGGACTCTGATTGGAGGAGCCAGTCGATGCCAGGACTGTGGAGCTCACAAGTTAAACACAGTTAGTGTGTGTGTGTGTGTCTGTGTCTGTGTGTGTGTGTGTGAATTCTGGTGCATGAATTCTGGATCCAGCATTTCCTCAGACGATGAGGTGGGATTCAATGACTGAGACCGAAGAAGTGTAAAGATAAGCAGGCAGCACATTTGAACATCATGCCATAAGTTCCCTTTTTCATAGGTAGGACTGTCTTCCATTTTAGAACATCGGGACCGAACTAGGCATAACATGCATGTATGGGTAACTCACCACCAAACATCCCATTCCCTTTTCTTTCAGGAAAAGCAACTTTAAGAGAAGATAATGAGAAATGGTGAAATGGTATATAATTTACATAAACTTGCAAGGAGAGGAGTCAATAGAAAACAAGTGAAAAGGTGGAGGGCAAGAAAAGGGTTAAGCATCTATTCTCCCCAGCTGCTTCTTCACTTCTCACTTCCTGAAACTGCAGCATCTAGGAATAAAACCCATTGGTGCCAGTTTGCATGTAACGTCTTTGCTTCTTAAAATATTGTAAGAAAAATGGATAGTCAAACGAGCATAGATCCCCTTTCCTGCATGCTGAAACTAGGCTCTTTCTTGGCCCAACGGAATATGTATTGCAGTGGTAATGGTTACTGCTGTCCTTAAAACCATGGCTGAATTCTTATCAACCATATGCCTATTAAATATGGTTGGCCGGTTGCCAGTAGTGAGATACTCCAGCTAGAAGGATGACCACTGGTCACAGATAACATAATAGAGATCACTCAGCCAAACTGGTGGTACAAGAGTTTATATGGAGAACAAACTAGCTTCTTTATAACATGCTAACAGGAGATTGACAGGCATTCTAACTAATAATACTTAGGTATTCTAACTAAAATAATAAATAATTAAAAACAACTGGCATTCTAACTTAAATAATAACTAAGGGGACCATCTTTTTTAGCTGTTTATGGTCTGTTCCTAGCCTGAACATTGTTTTATCAATATCATTTTAAACTGCGCTATTTTGTGTGCTTTTATGCCCTGGCTTGCTTTTATTAGCTACTTTTATCAGCATGTTTTAAATTGACTTCGTTCACTTACTTATGTACTTGGCCTGATTGATTTATGTTATTGACTTGGATTGTTTTATTGATACCTTTTATCCATATGATTTGTTTTTATTGTCTCTTTGGTTTGGTTTTATTGTTTTACTTGTGCCCTGCCTCAAGCAGGTCTGGGGAGGCAGCATACATTATTTTCTAAATAAATGAACAACTATGTTTTCAGAGGTCTCTTTGATCAATGGTCAAACAGGAAAAGACTAAAGCAAGACTAGCAGTGCAATTCAATGCAGACTTTCTCGAGTCTACACCCATCAGTTCCCTGGGCTTTGACTGGAATAACTCTGCATTGAGTTGAAATGTAGGAATGGATGCTTCTTAAAAGGCAGGAGAGTGTGGAGCAGTATCTTCATGCGGCAACAAGATTTGTCTGTGCCATTCCTTCGCTAAATGTTTAATAGACATGATTCTTTTAAGCCTTAATCCAAGTTTTGCGTTTTTAGTATTAGGCATATATCAACCCATTAAAGTCCTAGAGTTTAAGAATCCCTTATTGATCATAGAGATTGACTGGTGGATTACTCTGTTCATCTTAAAATACTACAGTTCACCTGAAGCTGCAGTCCTATGCATAGTTATTTGAGCATAACTCCCACTGAATACAAATCGAGTTGCTTCCAAAAAGACAAGCATCGAGCTGGCCTGCATTTTTGCTTACCACCCTGATCTCTTGAATTTTGTTTATAAATTGTACTGAACACCTGTGTCGCCACAACCATTACAGTACAGTCTCCAATCAGTTGTCTGGAACCTCAGTGGGGATTTAAGATATTTTTCCCTAGAATAAAATTATCAGCAGAATGAGATCAGGGGCCCAAATCTATAGACATTAGAAGAATGCATGCTATTGGTTAATTATCTGCCTTTTAATAAATGGTCTGAATAATTTATTGAAAATTTGAGATATTGAAGGATACATAGCTTCCCACTTAATAAACAAAAGCTGCTGCTCATTGTTAAAAGAAAAAACAGCACAGTTCATATTTTCTCATTGCCTATTGCAGTAATATCAGAATTAAAATAACCTTTAAAAATGGACAAATATGGCCATAATTTGCAGACCCTGTCATTAAAATTTGCCATGACTGACTAAAACCAGCCAATGATGATTAATCAACTGAAGCTGTGTTGGATTAACCTACCAATTAAAGCTTGTGCACAAAAGCATGGGGAGGAGTAACCCTGCTCCAGGGGTCCCCAACCTCTTTGAACCTGTGGGCACCTTTGGAATTCTGACACAGGGTGGTGGGCACAGTACAAAATGGCTGCCACAGAAGGTGGAGCAAATCACAAAATGTCAGGGAGCAAGGTTACATACAACTGTAACAGTAACTCTTCAGCATTTCAGGAATAAGTTCTGTTTAACAGGATGCTTTTTAATTGGCACAGCCAATCAGTTGTCCTGTTTTGCAAAAACTGATCTAGCCCCTCCCACTTTCTAAAAGCACATGGTGGGCACCAGGAAAGGTGTTAGCGAGGACCTCTGCTCTACTTCCATCAACTAAAATCTAGACAATTAAATCAGCTGAAGTGGATGTGAACACCACTTCTTAATAATCTGAATCCAATACCAACAAATTACATATGGGAACAACCCTTAAAAAAAACCATTTTGGTGGGCAGCTCCTTGGCACAATAAGCCTATTCTGATGAAGCCTGTCTCCAGTTTCCTGTCACTGTGCCACCACAAAGGAACTGAAACACTAGTTTGTGGTGTACAGCAAAAGAAGGCTTCTCGAGGGGGATTTTTATTCATTTATACCCTGCTTGGGAACCCAAAGCAGCTGACAACATCATTTCCCTCTCCTCCATTTTGTCTGCACAGTAACCATTCTGTGAGATAGGTTAGATAGGTTAGGCTGAGTGATTGGCCCAAGGTCATCCTACAAGCTTCCATGGCAGAGTGGAGGTGTGCAATGGCGTTCCCTAGATCCTAGTCCAACACTCTGAGTATCGCACCATGCTGGCTCTTGTGCTGGTAGAGCTCTTAGTGGTAGAACTTTACATGCAGAAGAGCCCCAATGGCCATGTCTGGTGTCATGTAGCAGTATTAGAAAAAGCTGTTCTCTGCCTGAGACCCTAGAAAGCTGTTGCCAGTCAGAGGAGCCAATATTGAGCTAGCATAGGGCAGCTTCATAAGAAGCCACTATATGGAAACAGGAGTTGACGTCAAATGGCCAGAGGTTTGTGTACATTGGCACTTGATCCTGTATGGAACATTTACATTTTAGTGCTTGACTTCATACACCCATTCAGGTATAACATTTCCAAGGAATGATTTTCCATGGTGATGGATGGCACAGGCAGGCCACACCCTTGTTCTATCATCCTTGCATCCCTCTGTGCATGGCCCCACTCTGTGCTAAGAGCCTGTGCCGTCCATTCCCAGCTGTATCCCCAGTCACAGACTGCAAAATATAACCAATGAAAACAAAACAGTAGCAACTACCATAGCCAGGTATGCATTCATCTCTCTTGTAATCTCTTCCTCTGGTTACACTAATTCATTTAATAGCAACAATGGATCAGGGAGGGGAGCCTGTCGGTTTAGTAACAGAATGTGCATCCTCCCTGCTCTTGGTAGCAGGGTGTTGCATTTTCCCTTAGCATATGATAGGGTTGCCAATCTCCAGGTGGCACCTGGAGACCTCCCACTATTACAATTGATCTCCAGACAACCAAGATCAATTCCCCTGGGAAAAATTGTTGCTTTGGAAGGTGGCCCGTATGGCCTGCTGAGGTCCCTCCCCTCCCCAAACCCTGCCTTCCCCAGGCTCTGCCCATAAAATCTGCAGTTATTTCCTAACCTAGAGCTGGCAACCCTGCCTTAGCAGTTTCTTACTGCCTTTGGTCAGTGTTCTGAGCACCCAGCAGTATCACGTATTTTCAGTAGCGAAAGATAAAAATGTCCTTTATTGCAAAGGGCCACAATTTATAACTGAAATGAAGTCACTTGAAACTGATTGTCAAGAGCAGTTAAACACTCAGCTGCTGTCACTTGTTTTGCTGCTAAATGTTAGGGTATTTTTCTGTTATGATGGCAAAGTGGGTTTCTCAGAAGACTACCCAAACAGGGCATTCTCTGATTTCCACCCCCCCACACACACACTGTAGAGTATTTCTTTCAGGTTTTCCTTCAACTTCGATAAATTTTTGGCCTCATTACTAGAAAAATACACATTGCATAGATTTTTTTTTAAAAAAAATGCTGAACCTAGCAAGCCAGGAGGCTAATGTTTGCCTGGAAAGCGTAAACATGTTTAAAAAGGGAAAGGAAGTTGTTGTTATTATGAAAGTCAAATGAAAGGACTTTGGTACTGAAATGGGTTACAAAGTAATGCCTGCATTTAAGTGAGATTCTTTGTTTGGCTGTGCTGCAGCTTTGGGAAAGAGAAGTTATCGCTGCTTGGCCTAAAACCACATGCTTCATTCCCCAAATGGACATATACATGCACTTCACTTAAGCTTCCACACGCTCTCAATAATGCCCTTTCAATCGACTTTCAATGCACTTTGCAACTGGATTTTACTGTGCAAAACAGCAAACTCCACTTGTAAATGATCACGAAAGTGCACAGAAAATGTACTGAAAGTGCATTATTCAGTTTGTGTGAAAGTAGATGCTGAAGCCCCTTCAAGTCCTCTGACTTTTCAACTCTTTCTTGGCAGTACAGGTGAGATAACAACATACAGTAGTTTTGGTTCTGTGGATGGTGAGTTATTAGGATATAATTCTTCAGAAATGTAGACTTGCTCGATTGATTGTTGCAGGCATTTGCTTTACCAGCCTACCACAATCTACCAGCATGGAGCTACCAATCAAGAGCCATCATGGTGTAGTGGTTAAGAGCAGCAGACTTCCCCACAGGAAGCCTGCTGGGTGACCTTGGTGTTAAATAGTGGGTTCAAGAGGCTATAGTAGTTTCAGCATATCTATTTTTTATTCAGGAACATAACAACAACAACTACAACACATGTGGTGAGCTGCAACTATACACAGAAACCCCAGCCCAAAAAACACCCACAAAATACAAGTAAACCAATAGGAACATAGTTGCCAGGAGCCTTCATTTGCATGGCATCATTTACACTTCTGTACCTGGTTGGCTGGCTCGGCAAGGGCAGCCAATCTGAATGTAGCTGTAAGGAGCCTCTCCAACCATGATTGTTCATTCAAAGCTCTCACTACACAACACTTGGGTCAGTCACAGTTCTCCTAGAACTCCCTCAACCCTACCTACCTCATAAGGTGTATGTTGTGGGGAGAGGAAGAAAAGGTCATTGTAAGCTGCTTTGAGACTCCTTAAGGTAAAGAAAAGTGGGGTATTAAAACCAACTCTTCTTTGTCTTCTTCTACAACTACTACTACCACCACCACCAGAAATAACTTCCACCAGAATGTCATTGAAACAAATAGGGGCTGGCAATGGAGAAACTGTAGCATCTCTCTATATAATAATTCTATTTTGGTGTGAACACTCCACACGCTTCCACAGCCTTTGGCTCCCTCAGCTGCCACTCTGAAAGTCTGCCAATCCCCTGAATGTATTACCTCGCTGCGTTGCCTCAGCCCTGCCCACAGAGCCAGCAGCCAGCGTCTCGCCCTCAGTCTGGAGGGAACTAGCGAAGGGGATGGATGCTCTGCTGAGAAAGCGGCAACCCTTCCATGGGGGAGAAGGAGGCAGACCTAGTGAGAGGCAGCAAGCAGGGGAAGCACTCACCTTCACTGCCCCTCATGGCCTCTCTCCCTCGGCTGCAAGGCCGCCGCTTCGTCATGGTGATAGCTCAGCAGGCTGCACCGCAGAGAAGGCTGCCCAGGGCCTTTCAAAGGCCCCACCTTCCTTCAGCAGCGGCAGCAGTGGCAGGGAGGGTCTGGCCTAGAGGAAATGAGCTGCGGCTCCTGGAAAGCCGGACTCTTTCCTGAGGAAGACACTTCTCTAGGCTCCTGCGTAGGACTAACTGGGAGTAACTGTCTCCTCAGTGGCTGTTGGTAGGCAACCAAGCTTGCTTCTGTGAGTAAAAAAACAAAGAATTTTCAGCATAACCCCCTCCCCCACTCACTGCTAGCTTGGCCACTTTCCTGTCAGAATAAGCTTAAAACAGCTCTCTCTCCTTTTTGGCACCACCATGGCTGGCTGGCTGGCTAATGAGGTGGGCCAGCTACCATCAAACCATTCTCTTCAATCCCCTGCTGTGTGGCTGACTTTCCCATAGGGTTGCCAAACTCCAGGTGGGACCTGGAGATCTCCCGCTGTTACAATTGATCTACAGATGACAGAGATCAGTTCCCCTGGAGAAAATGGCTGCTTTGGAGGATAGACCCTATGACATTATCCCCTGCTGAGTCCTTCCATCCCCCCCATGCTGCCCTCCACAGGATCCACCCCCCAAATCTCCAGGTATTTCCCTAATCAGAGCTGCCAACTTGACTCTCTCCTCCATGCCTGTTGCTAGGCAACCAGGTTCTGTCAGTAAAAGGCTCTTTCCACACCTATTTTGCCCTTTGGGAGAAAACTCAATGGGGCCAGTCCTGATAGGGTTGCCAACTCCAGGTGGGAAATTCCTGGAGATTTGAGGGATGGAGCCTGGAGAGGGTGAGGTTTGAGGAGGGGTGGGACCACAGACAGGTACAATGCCATAGACTCCACCCTCCAAACCAGCCATTCACTCATGGGGAACCATTGTTGCCAGTCACCAGGGGAGGGATGGAGATCATGCAGAGTTACAACTGCTCTTCAGATGCCAGAGATCAGTTCCCCTGGGGAAAATGGTGGACTCTGTGTCATTATACCCTGTTGAGGTTGCCACAGCAAATTGACACTGAGTGTCCAAGGTGGGGGCACTCTCCAAAAGCCTCTTTCTAGAGCTCGTTGTATTTATTTCCACAATGGGCCTTATTCCTAGTCTTCTATATACAAAATAACTAAAGTTTGAGCAGAAACCCCTGGTTCCAATCTCATCTCAGTTACCAAATCATCCTGGAGAGATGGGGGTGGAGCTCAGTGGGAAGGGTGGGTTTGGGGAGGAGAAGTACCTCAGCAAGGCATAATGCCACAGAGTCCATCCTCCAAATCAGCCATTTTCTCCAAAGGAAATTATCTTTGTAGCCTGGAGATGATCAGTTGCAATTCTCTAAATAAATCTTCTGAGGCCTTGCTTCAGATGCTCCCGTTTCTGAGACTAGGTGGATGGCATCCCAAAAGAGGTCCTTCTCAACTGTGGGACCAAAACTATGAAATTCTCTCTCTGGGGATATTTGTTTGTCCCCTTCTATCGCTGCCTTCTGCTAGCAGGTTAAGACTTTTTTGTTTTGTTTCATCTGGCATTCCCTCATGACACCTCCTTCCTGTCCTATGGTCTAATTACTGTTTTATGTGCTTTTAATATGCATTTCATTCTCCATTTTAATTATTTTTATGAATAACGATCTGTTTTAATAATGTTTCTTAGCCACCTTGGTAGCCCAGACTAGACAGAAAGGTGGCATAATTTTTTTGTAAAAAAATTAATAAACGAATGTTCTGGATATGGGGATAGGGTAAAGACTAATACAAATCACAATCTGAAAAGCTAAAAGAATAGATCTTTTTTAAAAAAAACCCCGAAGGGATATTTTTATTTTGCATTACCCAAGAGGAGGAGATCTTATTTCTGTTAATGTAAATGTTAGTACCACAAGTGTTAGTATCACAATATACTTGTAGAGTTCCTGTTTATCTTCCATATTTATATGTTACTGTGTTAATTGTTATGAGAAAACTTTCTGATCATCTTCGTGTTCTTCGTTTCAAAAGGCTATTTTCCGAGTCCTTCTGCCATTACTTTGGCTTTCTGTATCTAAAGTCACATACAACTCTGGCAGCACCTGCTCCCGTTTCTGCAGCAGAGTCCTCTTCCGTTCCAGAGGTGGCAGAGTCTTCTTCCATTCCAGAGGTAGCAGAGTCACTAGGTTTCGTTTCTTCCTCCTTAGACTCTTCCTCTCTTCCAAGCTGACGCCGCAAAAACTTTTTAGCCTTGAAAATGGAGTCTATTTTCTCTCTTTTGTCGTTAATCTTAAAGATGACACCTTCCGGGATCGCTCACCTGTACGTTATTCCATTAGTTTGAAGAAAAGCAATCAAATCTTTGTAATTTTTCCTCTTTTGCCGAATTTCTAATGGAATGTCGTTTAGAGTCTTGATTATTACATTTCCCATT
>NW_015175358.1:3768872-3769028 GCF_001447785.1 Gekko japonicus
CATCACTGACTTGAGCATATCTGCTAGTAATTTAATGACGTCTGCCCCCTCTTCCGGTTTGGGACTCTGACTGCCTGGCAATTTCGTTTTCAACTTTGCACGCTGGGCCGCCATTTTTACGATTTGTTTACACTTCCTACTGCTTTTTCCCGACTC
>NW_015175358.1:3770297-3794094 GCF_001447785.1 Gekko japonicus
TTTTCCAAAACAAAAGTTATGCGTTTTAATTCTGCTTCATATATTTTAGCAACTTTTGCATTCACTTAACTTCTTATACGCTTGGTTTGGCTCAAAGTCTCTTTATTTTCGCTTTAAAACCGTTTTTACAGTTTACTCATGGGGGGGTTGAAATCTCCTCCCCCCACGGTTCAAACTTAGGTGCTTCCAATTACTACCAAGGCTCCATTCGCTTATTTTTCATCTGAGCTTTGCTTAACTCACAGTTTGTAGCCTTGGAGATCTTTTGGAAGTAGGAGATTTAGAATAGAATGGTAGTTTTCCTTCCCCTATCCAGTAGACTATATTATCTAGATCTCCCTGACCCATTTCCCATAGTAATAGTGATAGGGCATTAGTATTCCTTTCCCCATTCCATATTTGTAGTGTGTAGTGTGTAGAAAATGCAAAAATTTAAAAAATTCCCCTTTGGGGGGGTAAAACAAAAAAAACACACGAATGTTTTATTTAATTGTTAGGAATAGCTATTAACAACTTCACAACAGGGCCTGGAGCTCTCCCAGAATTACAACTGACCTTCAGACTGTTGAGATAGTTGATTAATATAGCAGAGTTTGCCCAGTCACGGAAGCATGATACTGAGCACAGTAAATAAATCTCCCAAGAAGTATTTTTTATATTTATTCAAGTAGATTCAGTTCACACTCAGGTTGCAGTCGAAAGGAGAGAGAGAAGCATAATCTAAAGTATTTTCCCTATCCCAAGTTACCAGCTAATCCGGCATCACGTGTATGTGAATTTGAGGATATTGTTTCTACAGGAGAGACCTATAGAGGCATATGACGCCATGAAAAGCCATGTGAAGAATGAGGAAGAATGAAGTCATAGAGAGCGGAGGGGTCAGAGGACAGCTTCCGGTTTAAGACAAAGAGAGGCATCCCATTCAGGTAGATAATACCTATACAGTCTTAGAGTGATGTGGCACACATACACACACCCCAAAGTCCAGGGATGCTGAGTCACTTATTTCAACACAGACTACAGAGATCAATTCCCCATGAGGAAATGGCAGCTTTAAGAGGGCAGGCACTATGGCATCATATCCCTGCTCAGCTCTCTCTACTCCCCCAAACCCCACCCTCCCAAAGCGGCGCTGCTAAATCTCCAGGCAGAGTAAGCTATTATTTATTTCAGCTGGGCACTGTGTTGGAGACATTCCTAGTGGATCATGGCCAGCAGTGGCTGTCAACTCAATCCTATCATGCTTGCCGGCTACCTCTGCTGTAGGAAGGATGGCTTACTAGCTTCCTTACCTCTCTGAGCTACATGTGAACCCTTTCACTCATACATACCCCCTCCCATGTAAAATCATTTCTAGGACAAAATGCCGGGAAGTGAGGCCCTGTACATCTCTTCAATTACTATTGTTCTGGTTTCCTCTTAGCTACGGGATAATAAGTAGCTTTCAGAGAAGCATTAAGCAGATTTGCCCTCCAGGGTTTGCATTCCAGTAGAGTGACAGTTATTTTCATAAACAGGGAGGGGGGGGGAGGAACCCACAATCCAAAAAAGATAGACAGACACTGGCTAGCCAAACTGCTTATTACTGTAGAATCTTGATCCAGACAGGAAAATACACAGTTTTGAATGTCTTGAAATGTCACTGCATTGTGATTTATATCAGTGTGCAACATATCAGGCTTTATTATGGAAGGGGGGGGAATGAATTAGTAGAGCTAATGCTTTTCCCTTTATGTTTCCAAAGCCTTCCATTCTAGTTTGAGGATAGAACATACATCATTAGTTATTTAAAGCTCATCTCTAATGATGTAAAAAAATAATAATAATGGGGCATGAAACTCAGACTTAACAAAACAAAAATACAAAACGCAGCATTTTACAGACTTTACGTAAACATAATGTGACAATGCAGTTTCTTTCATTCTCTGCTATGACAGTTAATTCCAGACTAGGAAAACTGTCAAAAATGTTTAGTTCTGCTTGGGTTGAGTTAATTACAGGCCCGGAGGCTGTGCTGACTTTTTCCCCGCTAATGGCACTGTGCTACAGGTAAAAATCCATTTGCAAGAATGTTTTCGTAGCTACAGATCTAATTTACTGAATATCAAATATTTATGCCATTGCAATTAAAGTGACAGCATTCCACCCCCCCCTCCCTCCACCCCCCCATGCAAGCTTGGGCTTTTTAATAGAATTTATTATACAGTAAACATTTGGTGAAAAAAGTTTTGCTATGGCTTATAATGTGAAAGCTTTGAATATTTTATTGATTTTATTTTTTTGCTTTCAGTTCCTATAAATGGTGGAACATTATGAACTTCTGTGGTGCATGTTGTAGTCAGTCATACTGTCCTGTCATGACCCCGTGGACCAGAAACTCCTTTATCACTGCGATGGTTACGGTTATTAGGGATGCAGGGGAGGGGGGGATACTGAGAAGGGGCTGCGATGTCAAACAGCATTTAGTAATTCAGTAAAAGGAGAGGAAGAGAAGGAGGGAGGAATGAACAGACACCGTTATGACAGCCCCTTTGCTTATTGGGAGAAAGGCAGGAACTAGATGCTGGACAATAACAATTCTGCAAGGGAGTGGAATTGTACTTGTGTGGAAGTAGGCGTCTGTATGTACAAAGAGGTGCTTGGCATGAATGATTCCCAGGACTGGATCATCACATAAAGCGGATGGGGTAGGAGCCCACAGGATTCCAAGTGCTGCTGAGTTTTTGAAGCCCTACACATGATGGGCCTAAGTTAGACAACCAGCACAGACTCAGCTGCAGGTGATATATTCTTATCTTTGAATTGTGGCCTATGATACTTCACTCACAGCTCAGTTTCATATCAATATACCAATAACTGTCTCAAACTGCCCACACAGAAAAGTCTTTTCTCCATCTTGCCTCCACAGCTTTGATGTATCTAATATGTTTTTATCCCACCCTTCCCTCACAAGGCTCAGAAGGGTGCACATGGCTTTCCCTCCCCCACTTTAACCTAACAACACATCTGTGAAGTAGGGTAGGTTGCCACAGCTGGCAACCCTCTGGGAGGAATTGGGGGGGGGCAGAGATAGGTGTGCCATCATTGTACTGGTGTGTGATGGTTTCACCAGAAGTGACATCATTAGGTCAGGATTAAAAGTCTGGGGTTCACCCAATATGCTATGGTTAAACCACAGAGTTTGGGGCAAATCCTTGAGTGTCACCCCCCGAAGTAATGGTATCACTCCTGATTTTTGCTGGAAGTGATGTTGTTCACCAGCACAATGCTGCCAAACTCCCAATTTTTTTCTTGCCAGCTTTAGAAGTGCCGCCAGGGAATGGAGGTGGCCATAGGGCACTTGGAGATCTCCTGCTATTATAGTTTATCTCCAGATGACCAAGATCAGTTCCCCTTGGAAAAAATGTCTGCTTTGGAGGATGGATTCTATGGCATTATGCCCTGCTGAGGTCTCTCCCCTCCCCAAACCTCCCCCTCCCCCAGCTCCACCCCCAAAATATCCAGTTATTTCCCAATCTGGATCTGGCAACCCTAGAGGAACAGTGGGAGGTTTAAAGTAAGAGACCTGACCTACCTAGTAGGCGGAGAGAAAATTATTGGCTTAACGTCCCATAGCAATTTTCATGGGAAAGTGGGGATTTGAACCAGGGTCTCCCAGACCCTAGTCTGATACTGTAACCTAGGCAGCAGCACACCAGACCACTTTTCTCAGCAAGCAGGGCTGGTTCTCTGCCCACGGGTCCCTGTGGCACTGGCACCACCACTGGGTCCATGCTCCCAGTGTGCCTGGCTAGGAACAACCTTAATCTTTCTCACCCTTCACAGACAGATGTTGCACTTTTTAGCATTCAAGCTGTATTACAAATTCAAACCTCCTAATCATTATAGCACTTCAGAGACTGTCTGGTTCACTCTGGCATTTTCAGAGTCTATAGTACAAACATTCTCTCCTGTGGAAATAAAGTGAGCAGTGAAAAGTACCATCTGCGTGTCAGGCAATTAGTACGGGGAAAAAGTAGGGCCAACAGAAAGAGTGGGCAACTCTCATTGTATATATGCTATTGTGCTTGTGTACTCTCTTGTCAAACTGGTTTTTCCTGCACTCATGTGTATGTATGTCTTTTCCTCCCCCTGTATCATGCATCGATTGGAGTTCGTCGCTTCACACTTACACAGCTGCTTTTTTGGAATCTATTTCACCTTGCCATTTTGGCCCACTGATCATTGCCTATACACTTGCAATTGGAGAGGGGGGGTTTATAGCCCTATGCTATATATGCCTTAGATTATTTTGGCTTGGAGCACCTTCTCTGTGAGAAAGTCCGATACTTTCCAGTTTAGAAAAAAAGACTGCTAGCAGTGCAGTCCTTAGCAGAGTCGCAACCAGTGTTCCCTGTAAGCTGAGTTAGTGTGAGCTAGCTCACAGTTTTTTAGCCTTCGGCTCACACATTTTGGTCTCAGCTCAGGAAGGAGGGCTCCAGAGCAAACTGATTTATGCAGTAGCGAAATCGCTCGCTCACAACTTTAACGCCAGTAGCTCACAAAGTAGGATTTTTGCTCACCAGACTCCACAGCTTAGAGGGAACATTGGTCGCAACCTTCTCAATCTATTGAAGTCAACAGGCTTAGAAGGATGCAACTCTCCTTAGGATGGCACCGTATGGATGGGACACAATAGAGGTTATAAAATTAAGCTTAGGGTGGAGAAAGTAGATACAGAGAACACTTTATTCCTTTTCCCATAATACTAGAACCCATTGGAAATGGGTAATGAAGTTGATGGGCAATAGATTCAGGACACACAAAAGGAAGAACTTCACTCAATGAGTAATGAAATTGCGGGATTCACGGCCAGCAGATGTCGTAATAGTCACAAGCCAGCTATGGTGACTAATGGTAACGTCCATAATCAGAAGC
Source organism: Gekko japonicus (assembly GCF_001447785.1). Taxonomy (NCBI): domain Eukaryota; kingdom Metazoa; phylum Chordata; class Lepidosauria; order Squamata; family Gekkonidae; genus Gekko; species Gekko japonicus. Next base: position 3,775,215 of record NW_015175358.1, read on the forward strand.
AGTAAAACTCTGAAATACCAGTGCTAGGAGGCAATACAATGGGAAGATCTTGGCCTCTGTGCCCTGCTCGCTCTCACTCTCTGCTTAACCTACCTCAAAGGACTGTTGTGAAGATAAAACGAAGAAAAGGAGAATCACTTGTGCTGCCCTGAGCTTTGTGGAGGAAGGGCAGGATAAAATGTAATAGATATAAAAGGTCTGATACAATGGGACAAGTGGGACAAGGTGGCCACTCACTGCATACAACAGAGGCTGCCCAGACTCAAAATCCAAGAGATCAATCAATAGTGCTGAGCAAGAGACGAAACAGAGAATGTTGAAGCATAAGTGCAGCAAAGAATCAGGCAGGATTCAGGTCGGTTAAGGTAGAAGTAGAAATGGAGTTGGGAGCTTGAAACCCGAGTATTAGCTTTCATAATCGCCCGTTTCACTTCATTTGCTATTAAATGGTGCTAGGAAGTAGGCACACGTTTTGTTGTTGCTGTTTTTCTCTGTCAACCAATGTGTTGGGGCATCATCAGTTCTCTGAAAAGTCTGGTAGGAGTCTTTTGAACTCTAGCTCAAGCATGATTGCTACAAAACAACCTGGGATAATGGGGAGAGTGACACTTTCCTCCCAGACAGACACACACATTTCCAGCATAGTTCCAGTGGAGCAGCAGAGTCACCCTGTGGCAACAGACAATAATAAAAGGAGCTTCTGTGCAGAAATCTCCAGGCAGGCAGAAAACTTTTGAAGCTCAATTTTGCTCTTTTAAACCAGGTAGGGAACAGTGACATTTCAAACAGCACAAAAACTTAATTCTCTTCCCTTTACAAGAGACAAAATGACAACAGTCCTGTGGCAACAGCTACTTTGTACTGAGAAAGGGAAGAAAGAGGTGCCCCATCGATTTGTTTTCATTGATGATTCAAACCCATCCTGGGATTCCTCGGCAACCAGAATCCCAATAGCTTGCAGGTGATCTGCAAACTCAGGTCCTGTGAGGAAATGCGGAAGGGGAGAGAGGAACAAACTGGAAACCCCATCCCGCCTTCCAAATCCCCCTGTCAGGTTTTCTTTAAGCTATCCAGGGCTTGAGCAAGCTGACCCTCCACCCCCCCACACACACAAACATATTCCCCCCCCCCAATCAACACTCTGCTGCTCTCAAAATTTCATCATTTTCAGTCCACATCAGGCTGCTTTCCATGCCATTTGTTTCACTAATTCTCTAAAAACTGATCCAAGGACATTGGCATGTATCCAACCACACATTTCCTCCAATGGAACAGAATTTCTCTTATGGAAGAGCAGAAGGAGGAGAATTGGATTTATACGCTGTCCTTCACACAGAGTCTCAGAGTGGCTTACAATCACCTTCCCTTCCCCTCTCCACAACAGTCACTCTGTGAGATAGGTGGGACTGAGAGAGCTCTGAGGTTGCAGTCACACGAGCCAGATGAAGCAGAGAGGAAGCGAGGCTATTTCCTACAGAGGAATTTGACTTGCAGTTGTGCAATCACAGTCCTTGGAAGCTGCGGGCATAGCCTGCCACTGCGTGATCAGATGCAACCACAGGTGAGTCGGGGTGTTTTTTTGCCATTTGTTTCCAATGCGCTTAAACGAGGAATCAATGAATCGCATCTCCACACTGAGGGCTCCCTATGGAGTTTGTGATGATGTGCATAATGAGAAGGGGGGGAAAACCAACGGCACAGAGTCAGGATAGCCTGATCAGACCATCCCAACGTCATGAGAGCATGCTGGAGCGATCAGACATGAGAAAGTCCATCTGTGGCCCATCGCAACCCGTTAACTACCGGATTTCCCCCGGTGTCTTTTAACTCCGCTTCTGTGACATGGCTGAACAGGTTGCCAACAGCTGCAGGGCACTTCCCAGATGTTGAGAAATGGACTAATTTATGGTTTTATATCTACTTACACACGCAGCACATGGACTGTGCGCACACCTGTATACCATAGGCCTAGAGGAAGCTGTTTGCATCACCTACTGTGAGAGATTTCACATAGGGAACACTTGCCTGCATTTCATGTTAATGTAGTTTGCACACATTCAGCTCAAAGCCTTATGGGAAGAAGAAGCACATGCTAGCCATTGTGGGCAGAGGCAACAACCAAGAAGAAGAAATTCCCCCATTGCTGAGGAGGCAAACCAGGTAGCAAGGTTCAAGCAGGTTTAAATCACAGTCCAAAAGCAGGGTCAGACATACCAAAGTTTCAAGTCCATAAATCACAACAATACCAGAGGAGTCAGAGATGAACGCAGGGTCAACAAAGCCAAAGGTCAAAAGCCGAGGATCAAGCCGAGAAGAATTCCACAAGGTCTGGAGCAGAGATGCAAGGATTCAGGTCCTGAACAAACGACGTTTGCCAGCACAAATGACTGCTGGCAACAGACTTGCATATATACAGTGCTAGCTAATCAACTCATTAGCTAGCCAGGAGTGAGGACAGGATCCTGTCAGTAATCAGGGCTAAGAGATCTTCTGGCACGCATGCGTGCATTCTGCCTTCGCTCTCTCAGCTGTTGTCTTCTTACATTCCTGAGCCTGGTTACAGGTGGAGGCGAGTCTGATGATGAATTACTGGGCTGCAGCAGAGACTGATCCCTTGCAGGTGTTCCCTGGGAGGCTCTATCCTCCTCACCACTTAGATAGCTTTCAGCTACAGGATCCAGTCTTTGCCTTTCTGCTGCAGTACTGTCCTCAGGAGCCTGTTCAGGGTCCTCAGGAGCCTGTTCAGGGGCATCAGCAAAGGCAGGCATGACATCAGCAGGGGCAGGCATGACACGTATGATTGCAGCCTGGGAGAACTGCTGTTGAGAGAACAGCTCTGAGAGAACTGTGACTAACCCAAGGTCATCCAGCTGGGAGGAGTGGGGAATCAAATCCAGTTCTCCAAATCAGAGTCCATCGTTCTTAACCGAGGATTGTAGATATTGTGAATAAAGCTGTAAATAGTTCACCACTGGACTGTGTTGTGTGGTGCTATACAAAGCTGTCGTGTGCTGAAGTGTGGCTGGTGAGTTGGAGTGGCTGCATTAGTCCTGGTGGCTGGCTGATACTTTCTACTGGCACTCATGCTGTCCTACGTGCACCGCACAACACAAACTGGCTCTGAGGTAGAGATTTCCACCAATTTCCCCCTCCCTTTGCAGATTCCAACTTTGCCTCCTGTGCTGTTCCTGATTATCTGCTTACCCTCAGGGGGAAAAACCTGGAGATCAAAATGGGCTGTAACAGGAGTGGAAAGGAACTAACTCATGCTCTGAAAAGTCCAAGGATATTTGGAAGCAAACAAGAAGTCATGTAATGCCTTTTATTAGGACACAAAATGTGTTCAACTTTTTGAGTTCTCCAGGTTGCACAATGGTTTGTGTCATTTTGGTTCTTCCCAACAAAAGGCTGTTGTTTTAGCACAATGTAAGCCACCTGCAATCAAGATCTTGACGATTGCATTATTATAATTTTCATCCTCAAAAAGTACTGTGTAATAAATATGCCTAGTTCTTAAGGTAAATAGGCCACTTTGTAACATAAAAAGACTGGGTTAAGGAATAAACATTGGAGCTGTTTACTTTTCAGCTTGAGAGGTCTACATTTTTTGGAAACCATTGCAGATGTGGCATCTTTCCAGGCACTAATTCCTGAATGAAACAGATTGTTTGGATCTGTTGCAGTCTGGTTTCAGGCCTGGTTATGGAACTAAAACTGTCTTGGTCGCCCTGGTGGATGAAGCATGCCAGGAGATGGACCAGAGAGTGTGACCTGGTTAATTCTCCTGGACCTCTTGGCAGCTTTTGATACCATCACTCATAGCATTCTTCTGGACCACCTTTTGAGCGTGGGACTCGAAGGCACTGTTCTGCAGTGGCTCTGATTCTACCTTAAAGGCAGGTGTCTGAGTGTGGTGCTGGGAGCCTGCTGCTCTGCCCCCTTGGCCTCTGGCTGACAGGGTTTCCCACAGTTCAGTTTTGTCCCCCATGCTTTTCAACATTGATGTAAAGCCACTGGGTGAGATTTGGACTGAGTTGCCTTGCCACCAGTGTGCAAATGACACTCAGCTCTATCTCACACTTCCAGCAGATCCCAGTTCTGGGTGCTGATACTGACCTTTAAAACTTTATACAGTCTGGGGCTGGCATACTTTAAGGACTGCCTACTCCCATATGAGCCTACCAGTCCACTTCAGTCATCTCTGGAGGCCCTTCTCTGGGTGTCCCTGCCATCTAAGACTAGACAGGTGGTATCCCAAGACAGAGCCTTCTTGGTCATGGTGCCAAAACTCTGGAACTCCCTCCCTAGGGAGATTTGCTCTATTGTTGTCGTCCACCAGGCCTCTGCCCTGGTTTTGGTGTTATGTCTGAATTGTTGTATATGTAATTTATTTTAAATGTTTTTGATGTTGAAATGTTTTAATGTTTGATGTTTGCCTCTTTGGGTCCCCTATTTGTGTGGAAAGGTGCCACAGAAATTAGGGTTGCCGAGTCTTTCTTACCTGGCGGCGGGGGGCTCCCGGATGGCAATCCCGAGCGCGCGCGCCGCATGCACGTCAGCCGGATGTGTCGTGCTGACGCCGGGCATGCTGGGGGCGGGGCACAGTCGTTTGAGGGGAAAACATAGAGTTTCCCCCTCAAATGGCTGTGCCCCGCCCCCAGCATGCCCGGCGTCAGCACGTCACATCCGGCTGACGTGCAGGGGGAAATCCGCCCCCTGGGGGGATTTGGCAGCCCTAACAGAAATATTTCAATTAAAATAAATAAATAAATAGTTACCTTGATTTGATGAGTGGGATGAGTGAATGTCTGGACTCTGTTCAAGAGCCCACATTCCCCTTCTTTATAGTCACTGAAATGGAAGCAGAGGCAGCGAGGGGCAGCTGAGGGCCTCGGGTTTTTCACTGACAGGCAGCCCAGGCACAGAGATCAGACAGGTAGAATATTGGACAGGGGACATGCCTACATGTTGACATTCTTCATCCTGTGTTACTGAAACCAGATGATGTTTCTTTCAACAGGATGACTGAATGACAGAATCCTTTTCAGACATATTTCAAATACCTCAATGCCACACACTGTGATTGTTTCTGTATTAATGCTGATTTTACTTTAAAAGAACATAAGAACTCAATCAACTTTTTTATTGGTGATATGCCAGATATTCACAAGATTAGTTTTTTAATTTTTGTGTGTGTGTGTGTGTGTGTGTGTGTGTGTGTGTGAGGGAGAGAGAGAGAGAGAGAGAGAGAGAGAGAGAGAGATGCCATTTTAGGATGGAGGAGTGAGAGATTCCATGAACAACCTACTTTTCTCCTTCAGCACTAATTCTTAGCCTAACATAGTGATCACATGATGAGATTGTGGGACTATGTAGTCAGTTAGGTTTGGCTACAAATGACATCACTGAGAAGGCAAATGGCCCTGCTTTCATTCTGATCGGTGGGGGGGGGGACAATCAGGCAACACTCCCTACAGTGCTGTATCGTGCCAGTGTTTTCATTGTCAACCAGCACATGTAGTGTGATTTTCTCCTCAACATAGCTTTAGTCCCACCTAATCATAAAGAATTAATTTGAGCCCTACATTTGGATATTTTATTTATTTACTTACAAAAACATTTCTACCTCAACTTTTCTCATGGTTCAATGTATCTGAAAGGGTGTCTCATGAGTCCTGTTTACAAACCCCAGAAGGCCTTGGGAAGTTTTGGCGTTGATTTTGACCAATAGGGAAGAAGAGGGCTGGAGAATAAAAGAAGTGGTGCAAGAGAGAAAGCTGTTCTTCTTCCCAGGAAACAGGGCCAGGAGAGAGGCTGTTGTGGGGAAGAAACCCTCATCCTGAGGGAAGGGGGAGTAGTCTAAGGCCTAGGGTTGCCAAACCCCCCAGTTTGGCAGGGGTCCCCTGCTTTCGTGGGGGTTCTACCCGCCCCCACGTCCCAATACCCACAGCCACCCCTCTCCCTTCTCTCTTGAGAGAGAGTAGTGGCTGTGGGCCACGCACCCGATCTCTGCTTGGAGATCGGGCGTGCAGGAAATGCCAGCTCCCTGCACTTAAAGGGGCCCCTTTAAGTGCAGGGAGCTGGCATTTCCCTGCACAGGATCTCCAAGGAGATTGGGGGCGCGGACGGGGGGGCAGACATCCCCAACGTGATGTCATCATGTCGGGATGCCCCGCCCCCTCCGGGAACGCCCCCCAAAGTCCCCCACTGGGGGCGAAGATGGACTTGGCAACCCTACTAAGGCCACTTGAGATAGTGAGCTAGGGACAGTATATTTAGATGTGTTTAGGGCATTTGATTTCTTTTCTTTTCACCCACTTACTGTTATTATTCCTGCACCTTGTTTGTTTGACCTCCTATAAAATAAACCTTTTCCTTGTTGTACTCTGCCTGGTCCTCATGCCTATTATTCGGCCAAAAAGGAGGTCTGAAGGTCTTAGGAGCATGCTCCGGGCCTTCTCAAGGGGTTCTAAATCCAGAGTGGTGGCAGCATCAGGTGACACCCCACCTGAGCCGTGACAACAAGTTACAGTGAATGCACATACAATCCGTGAACAGTATACACCTGAATTTTTAAGATACATATGTTGGGCAATTCTCATGTTACATGCAATGCTGAGCATATGATACAAACCCAAATGTATCCAGGTGCTAGTCCCTTATTTCAATTACAAAGTACATGCATATATGTTCACTGCAACATGTGAACAGGGTTTTGGTGTCACCTCTACTTGCTGAAACTGAAGACCAAGCTAAATGTGGTGGCATTCTCATGGCTACCATGAGGATGGCACTACCATTTTAAATTCATTTAAAAATGCTACAAGGGCCCAATCCAAAACCTCATCTAAAGTATTGGGTTCAATTTTGGGTACCACAATTTAAGAAGGATATACACAAACTGGAACGTGCCCAGAGAAGGCAACGAAGATGGTGAGGGGTCTGGAGACCCTCTCAGGAAAGTTTGAAGGAGCTGGGTATGTTTAGCCTGGAGAGGAGATGACTGAGAGGTTATATGATAACCATCTTATTTTATTTATTTATTTATTTATTCAGGTATTTTTACCCCGCCCTACCCTCAGGGCGGCTTACAAAGGCATAAGCCCGTACATAAAATTCCATAAAATTCAATAAAATCACAAAATCACAACCAACATACTATCAATAATAATAAAGTGCTTCAGATTCCAAGATGGTCTGCAGTTGGCACCTACAGGGAACAATCCCTGCCGGCATTAGTTGTAATAGTATCATCCCAGCAGTATTAGTCCCGGCTAGTCGGCTGGTCTTGCTGTCATATAGTTCACCTCGCCGCCAGGCTATCAAGGGCACTCCAACTTTAATGATCTTTCTATCGTTGGTAGTGGTGGAAGCGGCGGCCCCTACATAAAAGCCTTCTTCAAGTACTTGAAGGCCTGTCAAATAGAGGATGGCACAGAGTTGTATTCTATTTCAACCAATGGGTTGAAATTAAATCAGAAGAGTTTTCAGCTAAACATTAGGAAGAACTTCTTGACGGTTAGAGTGGTTCCTCAGTGGAACAGTCTTCCTCGGGAGGTGGTGGGCTCTCCTTCTTTGGAGGTTTTCAAACAAAGGCTAGATGGCCATCTGACAGCAATGCTGATTGTGTGAACTTGGGCAGATCATGAGAGGGAGGGCAGGAAGGGTTGCATCAGTGCTTCGTTCTCGTGGCCCTTTCTTACATACTCAAGGAACTGCTGATCGCCACTTTGGGGTCAGGCAGACGTCATTTCGGGGGGAACGCGGGAGACTTGCACTCCCGCCGGCCTTGCAGGTCCACCGCCGGGCCCCTCATGGGGCTCGGCAGTGGAGCTGCAAGGCCGGCACCGGCAGCCGGGACCGTTGGGAGCAGGGTGCGTGGCCTTATGACACATTTCCGGTGATGTCAGGAGGTGTGGCCTTATGACACACTTCCAGTGATGTCAGGGGGTGTGGCATATGCTAATGAGTTATGCTAATGAGTTCCCCTAGCTCTTTTTCTACAAAATGACCCCTGGGGTCAGGAAGCAATTTTTCTCCAAGCCAGTTTGGCTGGAGAACCTGGAGGGTTTTGTTGTCATCTTTTGGGCGTGGAACAGCGGTCACTGGGGCTGTGGAGGAGGAGGTATTTGTGAATTTCCTGCATTATGCAGGGGGTTGGACTAGATGACCCTGGAGGTCCCTTCCAAATCGGTGATTCTATTATTCTAGGCCTACAGTGCAGCAGACGGAGGCACTCTCATGTGCCTTATCAAGTGCTGAAATGGCTGTACCTCCTGTCCCCCATGGCTGTTTTGGCACTTGAAATGAGAGCCACACTGCTGGCCTGATCAGAATCAGGCCCTCACAGCATTTTTAAATGACTTTCAAATGGCGGTGATCATGGTGGCTCTGAAAATGTCATCACCTCTAGTTTGACTATGAGCTGATCGATGTCATAAACAAGTAAGACAGCATGATTGGGCTGACATCTGAACTACCATATTTAATGCGCACATTTTAATGCACATCTCCATTCACATCCCAGCCCCTTTAACTCCACCCAAATGGATGGGAACAGGGGGATGTTGGCCCAGCTGCTTCAGCAAAGCCTCAGGGATCCATTCCCTCTCCCTCCTGACATCCTCCATATTACGAACAGTTTTGCATTCTCCTGTAAAGGAGTGTGAAAACCCAAAGCAGTGGGATCTTTAGCAGAAAGGTGTGTGTGAAAATATTTGCAAAATAGGTCCCCCATTTTGGCTTATCACAAATGTTCACGATTGTCAGATGGTTTAAATAACCAGCAGATGACTTTCCCACCAGAGGTGACTCCCTTGGCAAGCCAGTACCAATAGAAGGCATAAAATGACTGGCATTTGGGGCATAAGGCAATTAACCCTTACAGGACAAAGATATTATTTTTATAAGCTGCCAATTTTTCTTCACGGCTAGCTCTTCCAAGCCATGAACTTCTAATATTCAGCTAAAATAAGATTAGTGGGAAAGCAACAGAGAATTCTAATTGCAGTTTTATTATATCTTAATGACATAGATTTTTCCAGGCTGCCAAGTAGCAGCGGGAGACTTTTAAAGCACAATATTCCAAAATGTTCTTGCTTGGTTCCACTGAACCACAGTATGATGCAAAGGGGACAGAGGATCATATCTCAAGCCTTTTGATGTTTTGGTGCGTGTCATCCTGCCAGGGTACAAAGACTTTCTAGAGGGAGCATGGCTGGATTTCACTCAGCTTTAGAAAGTGGGTAGAAAGCGGTTGAATGCATTAAGGGAGTGGTGTGTTCTAGCCAATATTCTTCTTATGCTCCTGCCAAGTCCTGGAGTGCCAGTTTTAACACAAAAAGTATGAGTAGGTTAGCCAGCTTGCAAACTGGAACTTCATTTGGGTGAGCTATCAGTACTTTAAAATACTGTTACACTTGTTATCACTTCGCTGAGCATTGAGAAGTTCCAGGGGCCAGTGCTCATCCAGGTTAGTTCCCTTTGAAGAAGAGAGCACTGGAGACTTCTAGCATCTTTGTAGTATTTACTTTATTTTTAATTAATTTATTTATTGTATTAGGCTTTTATGCCACCCTCCCTGCAAGCAGGCTCAGGGCGGTGTACAACAGATTCCAACAAAAATACATAAAAATCATAAAGAGTCTAAAAATACAATTCTAGAAATACCCAATACCCACATGGCGCTGTAGTACAATTCTAACCCCCAATTTACTTTACTATAACAGCGTGTGTGTGTGTGTGTGTGTGTGTGTGTGTGTGTGAGTGAAAGCAGTTAGTGAACCAAATGTCTGTTGTTAACCATTAGAATGTTGATGTTAACCCATTGATGTTAAAACCGTTGCTGTCCTCAACTGTATGCTTGGTGGAACATCCCTGCCTTGCAGGCCCTGTGGAATTGTAACAGATCCTGCAGAGCCCTGATGTTACAGATCTATAGGTATGGCACAGAGGCAATCCTACAGGGCAACAAGTCTCCTAGTCCACATCAGACAGAGAGAGGTAGAGTAGAGAGATCCTGTATGGTACCCACAAGATGCTTCCGCTCACTCCTGATCAATTGCTATATGCTTCTTTCTCTCCTCCCCCTCCTTTTCCCATCTAAAAACACCAATTCCTTTCAAACAGATGACCCATACACACTTGTGCCCTCCTTTCAACTAAGTGTGTCTGGTGGGGGATCATCTCTTTTAGTCCTGAGGGGAGCTTGGCCAGAGCCATTAAGGTATATTGAGGGAGATATCTACAACTATTAAGGAGTATTGCCAAGTGTTACCCTTCCTTGATAGACTGAGTCAAAATCAGAGGCCAAACTCATCACCATATATTTCAGATTGATAAAGACACAACACTGACAGCAGCTGAATTGATGCGAAGTCTGTAGCCCTGTTTCTTAGTTAACACACAGGGCCTTCTGATTTTATCATCCATCCTCCTAAAACCATAATCCAAGTAGCACAGAACCAAGTATACTCAGCACTTTCTGGTTAAACAAAAATAAAAGTGTTGATACAAATGTAACGTACTGATTTCCACCAGTTCCTCCCTCAGGACTTGGGAGAGCCCTGAAGAAAAGGTGCCAGTATTCAACACTGGCAAGTACCATCACACACACAGAGAGAGAGAGAGAGAGACAAAGCCCTGAGTATGCAGAATCCCTAAAGCAAATCCCAGGAAAACCAGGAAATGCAGGCATGTAAGAAAGGAAACATTTTTTTAAAAGGGGGAAAAACACATAGTCACTAATCCACTGTGCTGTGTGGTTTGAAATCAACAACAAATATCTTCACTGTCTTCACTGAGTTCCTAAACATGCTGTGACATATCAAAAACAGAAGCAAATAAACACAACTAAGCATGTGTGTGTGTGAATGTGTGTGTTAAGTGCCATCAAGTCGCTTCTGACTTATGGTGACCTAATGAATTAATGTCCTCCAAAATGTCCTCCAAAATTAGCAGCCTTGATCAACCCTTGCAAACTGAGGGCCATGGTCTCCTTGATGGACTCAATCCATCTCGTGTTGGGTCTTCCCCTTTTCCTGCTGCCTTCAACGTTTCCTAGCATTATTGTCTTTTCCTGGAACTCTTGTATTCTCATGATGTGACCAAAGCACAATAGCTTCAATTTAGTCATTTAGCTTCTAGGACCCAATGTATCCACTTTCAGAAAAATCCCTCATTTTTTAGGGATTGAATCTTTTGGTATGGACTAGTCAGAATGCCCACTGGTGTTCTGAAGCTGGAAAAATGGGGAAATAGAGGAGACAGATGGGCAAATCAAGTAGGTGGGATCTTATGGTTAAAGTCAGTCTTTATCTCTAGGAAGTAGTTTCATAACTGAGAGATAAGGTGAGACAACTTTTATCAGAGAAGGCACACTGAGGCTGTGGTCACACACATTAAATAATCCACTTTCAATCCACTTTCAATGCACTTTCCAATTGGATTTTGCCAGTTTACACAGGCACTGACAGTTGGAAAGTGCACTGAAAGTGGATTGAAAGTGGATTATTTAGTGTTTCTGTGACCACAGCCAAAAAGGTCATTGTTATGCACTGGTTTTGCATCCAAACATGGAAGTTTCATTTAGTTGTTGCTGCAAACAGTCATTGACGGGCCATCAATTTGTCTCTATATCCTATGGAAGCAATTTCCACAAAAGTTAATTACTCTTTCAGCCAATGAGTACTTCCTCTTATCTGTCCTTAATCTATTTCCATTAACTTCATTGGGTGCCCATGAATTCTAGTATTATGGGAGAGCGAAAAGGTTTTCTCTATTAATTGTCTCCAGCCCATGCATCATTTTATTAGCCTCTGTCATGTCCATCCTTAGCTTTATTCTCTAAATTAAAAAGACCCAAACGCCTTAGTTTTTCTTTCAGAGAAGGTATTCCAACCCCTTGATCAATTCCAGTGCCATAATAACCTTTTTGAGATACAACTGTCCAGAGTATTCTAAATACAAAGGGATTACAGTGCTGGTTGTCTTGTTTCCTAATAATGCCTGTATCAGAATTTACCATTTTTTCTGCTGCCACACACAGGGTCACCATTTATTTTCACAGAGCTATCCACCATGACTTCAAGATCTCTTTCCTTGTCTGTCACCATCCAATCAGCATATATTTTGTTTGGATTTTTTGCTGCAATGGTCCAAGAATCTGGTCAACAAACTTAATTGGACCCAAGAATTCCTTAACCAGACAGAAGAAAGGCCCTCCAGAGTTCATTTCTTCAGGACCAGGTACAAGCTACAGGTACTTGACCTTCAGTCTTATGTTTAATATAATTGCCTGGTAGGCTCTGATGAAACTCTGATCTTCTTCCCGTCTTCTCTTATTGCTTGAGTGTCAGTGTACCCACCTGCAAATTTGCATCCTTGGCATTGACTTAGCTAATTGATCTGTCATTTAAGTTCTAGAAATCCAGCAAAAATAGCACTCAATGCAGAACCTATTTAAGGACTTGAGCCTAATTGCATTGAATAAGAGAGATTAGGCCTAGTATATTTGAGGTAAGGGGCTTTTTCCCACCTGCATGCTCACATTTTCACACCTTAGCTTTGCTAGTATTCCAGTATGCAAGCAAGCCTTACCATTCCATGACATTGATCCTCAGCCTTCAAGTGTAAGGACCAATTAACATGCCCAGGCTGGCATGTTATGATGTGGGTTACTGTGCTTGTGGCAATTGTAGACCGTGCTGAAGTAGTCATTTGGGTGCTTCAGCATGAGCACAGGTGATCCATGACCCATGCTCACGGGGAAGCAAGTAGATAATCACTTCAGCACACATTCAACAATCACCATGAGCACATTAACGCACATTACAACATGCCAGAGTGATTGCGAGAATTGGCCCCGACAGCACTTACCGATGTGCGCCTCAGGCAGAAAACATCACATGGGAAGAAAAGAGGTTAATGCAAGTGTGCTTCCTTCATTACTTTAAACCAGCAATGGCAAACTGGTAGCATGTGGCAAGATTTAGACCCTGAAGCAATTTTAATGTGGTAGGCAAAAAAGTTTTTCTACAGCTTGGCTCATAGAGCAAGAGAGAGAGAGAGAGAGCGAGAGAGAGAGAGCGAGAGAGAGAGAGCGAGAGAGAGAGAGAGAGGAGATCTCAAAAGTTCTAAGGAATAAGAGACATTCCACACCTTAATGTAATATCTCTCCTTAGGTAAAGCCTGATTTAAATGTGATGCTGGGTGAGGCCACTAGGATTTGGGGTTCACTGGGGAACAACGGACAGCTCAGGAACAGGATTTTGAGGAGCATTTCCCATGGGGGGGGGGAGGGGATATTTGCACTGGTGTAGTCAGCATGATGTAGTGGTTAAGAGCAGCAGACTCTGATCTGGAGAACCGGGTTTGATTCCTCACTCCTGCACATGAAGTCACTGTTCTCTCCGAAGTCTCTCGGCCCTACCCGCCTGACAAGGTGCCTGTTGTGGGGAGAGGAAGAGAAAGCAATTGTAAGCCACTTCGAGACTCCTTGTAAGACTCCTTGTAAGAACTGTAAGACAATTTGAGAGCCAGTTTGGTGTAGTGATTAAGTGCGCGGACTCTAATCTGGGAGAACCGGGGTTGATTCCCGACTCCTCCACTTGCACCTGGCTGGATGACCTTGGGCAAGCCATAGTTCTGATAAGAGCTGTTCTTGAAAAAGAGCAGTTTCTGTTAAGAGCTCTCTCAGCCCCACCTACCTCACAGGGTGTCTGTTGAGGGGAGGGGAAGGGAAAGGAGTTTGTAAGCCGCTCTGAGACACCTTTGGGTAGTGAAGGTCGGGGTATAAATCCAATCACCACTTCTTCTTCCTTAAGATAGAGAAAAGAAGGTTATAAAAACCACCTCTTTTTCTTCTTCTCTCCACAAGTGGAAGCTCTTGCATCAGAGGAAACACTAGTTGAGATCCAACTCAGTAGTCATAAAGATCTTACATCTAGTATTGTGCCAGTTTTGTTGTATATCCTAATTGTGTGACTTGTATATAGGGTTTTTCATTTGTATATAGGGTTGACTGTGTGAAGCTGGCAACTGGTAGGAGATAGAAGAGTGGGGGTGGCAACTTAGTGATTTTGATGGCTGTGCAGTGATGTAGGCTTGGAGGTGCTGGAAAAGGCAGTGTCTGATGTACAAAGAAGAAGAGAAGACCTTGGAGGGGGCAACAAGAAGACAATTAGATGGGATAGTGAGGTCAGCACCTCCTCTCCTTTTAAGTGTCATTCCTTTTCCATCTCCAGATTGCTACTCTTAAGGCAATTTTCTCCTTCTTCTCTGAAGTGGTGCATTCAGTCTTACTCTCTCAACTAGAGATGTAGTTAGGAAGCTATCTCTGTCTCTCCTCTTTCCTATCAAGTATGTTAAGTCCTAAATAAACCTTTAGCTGCTCTTTAATCAGGTTGTACACCATTGCTGTGTTAATTACTTCACCAACAGGAATTATGGGCCCAGATTAAGCACATCTCTGATTAAAGGTAGAAAGATAACCAGAGGCTCTTGGCATGAGCAAGTGAGAACAAAGGAACAAAGATGGCGACCTCCTGTGGTCACTTGATAGATAGGCTCACGGAGAACAATTATTTAATTCAGAGAGAACAAATGAAGACTCAACTTCTTGAAACAGGATTATGGGACATTATCCAGGATGCCCGACCAGGAGATGACAGCCCCGCAAAGCAGAGAACCTGGGTCCGTAACCCTTGTTGGCAGAGTAATTAACACAGCAATGATGCCCCACATTAATCTACTCTTTAATCAGGTTGTGCACCATTGCTGTGTTAATTACTCTGCCAACAGGAGAGGGTAGTATCTCTGGAGAAAAAAATTAAAAAGAAAAATAAGGACTGTTCTACTTACAGGAAGTTCTTACCATAGAGTTCTTGGCAATTCCTAGAGCTACAGGAAGTGACAAAGGGTAGCTCTAGGAACACCACACTCTATGGTAAAACTCTATGAAAATAGCTTCCTTAAGCAGACAAGGATTTATTTTTGCTAGGAACACTGCCCCCCTCCAAACCCTTCTGCCAGTTGGCACCCCGACAATGACATCACTTCCAGTCACACCCGAAGTTATATCATTGCACCATTGCACCAACAGCCACACCAATCACCTTCCCCTCTTATTGTCCTGCCATTCAGCTCAGCAACAGTAAGAAGGGCTAGCTGGAGGCAGAAAGTGCCCCGCCTGGCAACCCTAGGTATGGTAAAATACAAAGCAGGCCTTAAAAGTTGCTTGCACGTATTATTCCATTTCTAGAACTGCAGTGTTGAAAAATTGTACAATACATACTGATTCCTGACAGCAAGAGCCTCCTGTGTTTTGAAACAGACACCCAACTCCGTGTTGCCTCCGATGAGTCAAGGCTGACACAGTCAGTATTTATCTCAATTAAGTTAACCTTAAGGCCTGTGTAAGTGGCAAATTGACACTTATTGCTGTATGATTGTACCACCAGTTTATACCATCAGAAAATATCCAAAATAATCACTACTATTTGTCGAGGGATCATTTGTCACACTTATAAAGCTGCTCCAAGGGTCTTGTTCCCTCGTTTTCTGGCTGTTGCGCACATAGAGTAAATGGAGCTTAATCCTAAATATATGTGAATAGAATTGTAGTCTCAGTAGGCTAGTATCTGAAGCTATTCCTGTCCAGATTTTACCAATTGCTCAGTCTCTCTCCACCAGGTGGACCAGGACCAATGGGTAAGGAGAAATCAAGAGAGACATTTGGTGCGGGCCTTTATCTCAAAGGGGACCTCAAATTTAACTTTTTTTTTTACATTTAATATGTTTCACAACTTGTTTTTATATACATTGTGTATAGGGTTGCCAACTCAATTTTTGTTCCGGGGGCCTGAGCGTTGGAGGGAAAACCCCTCAGATGATCGGGGCCACGCCCCCAACGTGACCGGCGTGGTTGCGTCACCTCTGGTGACGCGGCCACGTTGCGCTTCGGGGGCGGAGTCCCCCTCAGGGCCCGATTCCGCGAGGGCGGGAATCGGGCCTCTGAAGCGGGGGGTTACCCGCCACCCGCCCCCACTTGGCAGCCCTAATTGTGTATCATCATTTTTAATGTTCATTATGGGTAGGCACATTCTCTGTGGGGGTTCCTACATTGTGCAACAGTCTGCCTGAGGCTATTAGGAAAGTCTCCATTCTTTTAAATGTGCTAAAAAGAACTGTTTGTAAGTTTATCATACTTGTAAGAGTAAAAGAAGGGTCCTGCTGGATCAGACCAATGGTCCATCTAGTCCAGCATCCTGTTTCACACAGTGCCCAACAACAGGACATAGAGGCCGAGGTCTTTCCCTGATGTTCTCCTGATATTGCATTCCACCTTGAGTCCCAGTGAAATGGGCAGACTAAAATCATCATCATCATCATCTAATAGTCAGGGCACCTTTGCAGCAACTATGTTTTGCAATGTAAAATGGTTAGTATGGGTACCTGCTCATTAAGCATATATCCACACCAACTATATGTATTATAGAGTGTTATTGTCCTCTTGTTAATAGGATACCCCCCGCAACACTCCTTTCCATTTGGAAGCAAAGTGAGAGTGCCCCTTGCATCATTCAGATGATTACTTACAAAGCAGGTGTTCCATACCAATATATGATTTGCACATATGCCCCATGTAATCACCTTTGTGATGAGAGACTCCTGAACTGTGTGCATTGTATAGAGCACCTGCTTCAGGTGAGTGAGGTCAGCTGGATAGTGCAGTGGTAGGTCTTCACCTGCTTTTTCACTGTATGAAGGCTGCTGCTGGGGTAATATATGACTGAGGCTCAGTTTAGCATAGGCAACACCAAAGTGGCGGCAAATAACCTCCTAGAGAATTAACAGAGGACTGTGAATTCCCAGCCATGTGGCCAGAGATCAGATAGAATACACTAAATTATTTTAGGCCTTACCCACTATTGGCCAATATTGACAGAGGACTGAATTCCCAGCCATGTGGCCCCAGATCAGATAGAATACACTAAATTATTTTATGAACAAGTACTTCACCCCTTGGCTGATGCATTACATTCTGCACCAATTCTAGCCAATCAAGATGGCGGCACTGCTAAAATTCAAGCTGAAGCTACTAAACTGAGTATCAATAAAGGGACTCAACTAATCCCTCATAAACTGTTTGATACATTGTGCCTGAGACAAGCAAACATAAACACTCTGAGACAACAAGGAAAAGTAGTAAAGAGTTTCTGTTGTTATTTAAGTAATAACCTCTCAAACTTTGACAGTTCTAGAGGGCTATCCATATTTGTTTGTTGTAGCAAAATCAAACAAGACTCCAATAGCACCTTAAAGATTAACAAAATTTATTCCTGCAGAAGCTTTTAAGAGCCAGAGCTCACTTCATCAGACATAATATTTAATCTGATGAAATGACCTGTGGCTCACGAAAGTTTAGGCTAGAATAAATTTTGTTAGGCTTCTAATGTGCTGCTGGACTCCTCTTTTAATAGCCCAGACTGAGATTCTAGCAGCCATCTCTCCTGTTGCAGCTGTACTTCAAAGTTATTCCTCCTGATGTTGATAGGAGACAACCTTCCTACAACATTAACCCCCAGATAGCTAGACATGTCTTGCTTGCACTTTACTACATGGGTAAAAACCTCTCCTGTTGAATTATGCAGCTATTGAAGGCAAAGCCCAAATAGACTTCTATAAGACAGATCAGAAAAGCTTCCCATTATTGTTCTCGAGTCAGGCAAAAAGCCTTGCCTTTTTAGCAGTGCTTAGAGATTACAACTGATTCCAAAAATGAAATAGAATTTTAAATTAGAATTTTAATTAAGACATTGTTCATACATATTTTAATACAGATATTATTGAAATCAATGTACCATCTGAGCTCATATGTTTAGGATCAGACTGTTAATATGAAGCATGACAAAGTTTCTATTACTATATGAGAGAGCTAGGGTTGCCAGGTCTCCTGCTATGGCAACTCCCACTGTCTGCTGCCGCTCAATTGGCCAACAGGAGAAAAATACATTTAAAAGTTGCCATTGGTGTAAAAGCATTATGTCACTTCTGGGGAAAACCTGGAAGTGACAGCATGACCCTCTAAGATTTCCAGGAAATTCTATGGTTTTACCACAGAGTTTCCAGTAATTCCTAGAGCTGTGTGTCATCACCTCCATGTTTTCCCCAGAAGTGATGTAACTCCATCATGTTGACAGTCTCCCCCAGACACTAGCTAGCAACCCTAGAGAGACAGAGAGCACTTGCCCACCAATCTACTTTTGCCCTCCCTAAATTTTTCTGTTGCCACGGCAAATTAATTGCTTTGTATTGTGACTAGATACGTTGATTTACTCAAGATGACACTATCAAGCAAATGTTTGCCCATAGGGGTATCCCCTGACCAGCATGGATATTAGTCCATGTAGGTCTCATGATCTTAGGAATCAATATTCCTGGGGTTGGAAGAAACTGTTGCGAGGGGAAGGAAAATATGAAAGAACTGCACAACCATCAGTGTCTTCTGCTTTGTTAGAAAATGAACTTGATATTTTGCTTTATGGACTATATTTATTGCTACATACACAATGGACTGTGCACACACACACATAGGCTCAGAGAACTGTACACTATAAGTCACCTGTTGTGATACTACACATAGAAGGTGCCTGCACAAGCCTTACACGTGAATAAGGTTTCAGTTACACAGTTACCAGCCTGTTGAAGAAGCACACACCTCCATTATTGTGAGCAGTAAGAAACAACAGCTTGAGAAGAGACAGCCCCCATTGCTGAATTACTTGTGGTCACAAAGGACACATCACTGCTTTGCTCCTGCATTGGTATTTCCTGCCAAATGGACATTTGGTTCACAATGAGAATGGCCAGCTTCATCAAC
>NW_015175358.1:3795441-3806531 GCF_001447785.1 Gekko japonicus
TATTTTTCTTTCTCCTTTGTCTTATTTCAAATGGGATATCTTTCAAGATCCTAATAGTATTGTCCCCAATTTTCAAGGGTGACCCCGCAGTCGCTCTCAGGATAGAATCCCTCACATGCGTCTTCAAGAATCTCATTACTATTTCCCCAGGCAGATTCTTCTTCTTTATATATATGGAATAAGACCTGCAGGTCACATCCATCTCGCTCATAAGGTATTCCGCCTTCAAATCTGTCACTGGGGCTAATGCTTCACTCATCATTTGCTTCAGATTCTCGCCTTTGGATTCTGGGACACCTTGGAATCGAAGGACCAGGTTTGCCTTCTCCATTTGTAGCTGTAAAAGTTGTTCTTCTGTAGAGACTTGGTTCTTTTCCAGTGTTTGCACCCTTTTCTTCACCTTTTGAGTACTGGCGTCAAATCCTTTCACTTTCTCAGCTGTTTGCTCTGTGATTTTAAGAGTCTCATTCAATTGAAGCTGCTGAGTAGTGATGCTTTGATTCATCATTGACAGCTGTTCCTTGAGATTAGTCATCTGGTCCAGCAGGGGGCGCAGGGATTCTGCCAACGTCTTAGCCAACTCGGTGGTTTCTTCCGGACGAGGGCTCCCAGCTACTTTCACTTTTAAAAGTTTTTCTTTCTAAGTCCTCTTCCCCGCCATCTTTATGGATTGTTTACTTTCCGAAAATTTGCTAAAGTCTCTGAATATATGCTCATACGCTCATACGTGCCCTGGTAAGTCTCTCCCAACAGATTTCAGCATTTTTACTTCTGCTCCCCCCTCAGATCTCGCTTTTTAATTCATGCACATGGGAGGGGCTCCTCCCCCGCTTGCTTTACTTTCTAGTCCATGGGGTGGGAGCTTTCTTTTTAAATTGTCAATTATGCTCTAATCCGACTCACACTTCATAGTCGGTAACTCCATTTAAACCACTCAATCTCCAGTACTTGTCCCGGTCAGTGTCACTAGTTCCATACAGACACACAGCAGGAGGACCGTCGGGATGAAGAAGCGCCTCGATTCCCCAGCATCGCACTGGCGAAGAGGTCACCTCTCAAAAGTCCCATGGCTAGGAGCCTTTCAACTAGGTTCCGGGGGGGTACCGAGACGTCTCCCCCCCTCCTTTCTGCTGGTGTGCAGATTTCATCCCCGGGAGGTCCGGGAGATGTGTCTGCCTGCGTGTTGCCATAAACCGGAAGCTCTTAATACTGTAATACTAAGGAACTTGATTGAATGTGTGAGTGCATCAGTATTGTTTGTATGAGATTTATTCCTTAAGTAAAAGACATTTATTTTAACAATAGCCTCAAATCCTTCTCTGGTAACCCTTGGTGGGAACAGGACCTTGGTATAGTTGGCAAGAACCCATTTATAAATTGCCAATTGCTGTAAATAAAGCAATTCGGTTAACAGCTTACAGATCACAGAATGCAGCCCAGAGTTCCTTTTGTGAAACATTTGGTGTAAAGTGGCATTTCAAAAACCTGAAAGCTCTATTGGACAAGCACTTAGGTTACTTTTACTTAAGGACATGATATAAAACCCTTACTCCCCAAAAGGAGAAAGTTCCATCAAAGAATCCTGGCCTATCGGACATTCTGCTTTTGCACACCATGTAGTCATCCCTCTCTCTGTATATAAACACCAGATGATTTAGTAATATATCTTTATCAAGTCCATACACTTCAAAGCTGCTTGCAGTATGTTGATTTTCATGGGACTTTCTCAAGTATTCACATGATACATTTACCGACTTAGCAAGCACATGGATGACTCTCATGCCTGCAAAAGCACACTTGATCAACAGAGAAGGAAAGCAAAACTACGGAAGCATTTTAAACTAAAGTGGCTTTAACAGCAACAGCAAAAAATCCTCTCTCTATGAATCCAGGAACAGGGCTCTGTAAAAATAATGATATATTGCTTTAAGAGCTGGTTTCCCTTGCACCAGGCCCTTACAAATGAATGCGTTAGGAGGTTAACAGCTGGAGAAAGTCCCTGTTAGCTGCCACTGAGCCTCTAGCTGATGTGGCTCCCTTTATCACTGGCTTGTTTTCATTAAAGTTTAATGTTTTCTTCTCCTCTCCCTTGAAGTGAGTTTGTTCGCTTGTCCCTGTGGTGGATAAAGACTGTGCTGCAACAGCTCCTAAGTACATGTCCAATTTTGCCTTCTGTGGTGCCACTCCTCCCCCAAATGGCAGCAAAGACACTGGAATTGAGCAGCCAAGATAAGAGGAAAGGTCATCAATCCTCCCCTCAGGTGAACAGTGTGTGTAACCCAAAGAGATGCAGCTGTGCTACTTTTAAAGCACAAAAGGCTCGGGGGGGAGCTCGTCTGTGGTCCAACTGCGCTTCAGGAGGCAAGCGGACTTAATGAAATCTTTCATTTGTCAGTAAACGTTGCCGTATGAAGTGTAATTAATGGATTTACCCAGAGCTGGAAGTAGCCCAAGCTGAAATCTAAGCATTTAGCAAGCTGGTTCTGAGCAGTGTCCTCTGCACTGTTTAATTATAAGGTCTGTGAGCAAGAGAGTTTTTCTGAGTCAGGTTGAGAGGCTGCCAGCCCAGAATTCTTCTCTGGTGAAGTGACTGCTTGAAATGGCAGAATAGCAAAACAGTACCTTCCATAGAATTACAGCTGCAACAACAAAACAGCCTGGATGCAGAACCGACTGAGAAAAGTCCCATTCATTGCACAAGCTTCATTGATGTGTTCTCCCCTGCCCCTTCCCATGTAGCATGCTGAATCAGGCCACTATGCCTGTGACATGTCAATGCAAGTTGGAGACTCTGGGGACGGTTATGCAAATGCATGCCTTATTGAGAGCATAAACGGGGACTTCTGAACATTCCCCAGTCAGTAGGCACTGTGAAAATTCAGCCACAATTAAGCACTTCCAAATTCCATTTATATGCAGCTTAATCACGTCTACGTTTGTTCAGAAGTGATATATGTATTTCAGTAGGCTTACTCTTTAAGCTTGTGTGAGATCACAGCCTTAAACGGTTAACTTTGGTTGTATCATGCCTACAATTTTCAGCTGACTTTGGAGAATGTGAGCTCATCAGAGGTATTTCAGATATTCAGAAATCATGACCAAAGTCCTACTGAGCCATCAAGTCAAGAAAGAAGCTATGAAACATTTTCTTCATCAGCCTCCATAAGTCAAAGAAGCAAAATTTTGAGCTTTCCCCTCCACCTCATCACATTTCCAAAATAATCCTTTCTAGAATATTTTAAAGGACCCAAAGCTCATTGTGAGGAACAATCACAGCAAATTTTAATAGCTGCAGTTACACTTAGCTGTCACCATCTGTGTTCTCCCATTAGAAATGCAGAATGAACATATTTTACAATTGCATCTGGTGGAAAGAGCGAGACAGAAGCAACTTGAAGAGATGATGAGCGAACTATTGGGATGTGATGTATATTTGTACATTTACCCCCCAAAAAAATCAAATATTAATTAGCAGAAAGTGATACATACAATCCAGCAGTCCCACTGAGTTTAATGGGACTTACTCCCAAGTAAGTTTAGATAAGACTGTGGCCAGAGCCCTGAGGCACAAAAGAACCCCCACTGCTGGGAAATAAAACATTTTGCTTCACATGATCAGTGCAACCAAAGGGACACACACACAAGCACAAGCAAGATACCTAACAAAAACAATGGGTGCGTTCAGACGGGCAGCTAATACCGCAATTGGCCCGGCTCTAGTTTTATCCCGATCTTTTTTATCCAGCGTTGCACGACCAGACAGCTCCACTTACTGTGTACGTACTCCACGGGGGATTGTCTAGACAACATCCACCTGAAGGAGCCACATGGTTGGTTTTTTTTAAATATATATATATGTTTGTGCATGCGCATCCACACCTCAATGTGTACTTGCTTTTCCGTGCATGCGTGGAGTTGAATGGTTAAAGCACTGGCAGTGGTACCTCCCTCTAGGTACCTTTTTAATTAATGTAGTTCATAAAATTCACAGGCCATTTAGAAACATAAAATTGTCCCGAACGTTTGAGCGGAGCTCTGCGGCTGTCACACGTTTATACGTCTATGCGCATATCACTAAGAATTTTTTTAAAAAATGGCACCCGCTTGGGATGGTCTGATGTCAGACCATCCCAACGGGAGGATTGCGCACTGGAATGATCAGATGGGGGAAAGTCTGCAATTGGTCCGTCAGGAAGCAAAAACTCCAGACTTTAACTAGTATCTTTTAAGTACGGTTCCGAAGCATGGCAAAACGGGATGATCATGGGAGAGGAACATTTCCCAAATGTTGCTGTCTGGTCATTACCTTTAGATCCACCAGGCACTCATGCCTGACACGGATCTACAGACCCGTCTGATCGGGACCAGAGACTGCTTTCCTAATGCTGGCTGAGTGACCAGAACTGGATGGAATAAGGATTTGAATCAGCAGTCCCCTCACTGTTTTTTGGGGCATCTGAAAGCGGTCATTGGTGATACACATCTTAAGTCATCCGAACTATCCAGAGACAAGCAATGAAGTTCCTTACAGCTAGGACAGTCAGATTCGAGGACGCGGATCTACAGACCCGTCTGATTGGGACCAGAGACTGCTTTCCTAATGCTGGCTGAGTGACCAGAACTGGATGGAATAAGGATTTGAATCAGCAGTCCCCTCACTGTTTTTGGGGGCATCTGAAAGAGGTCATTTGTGATGCACATCTTAAGTCATCTGAACTATCCAGAGACCAGATCAAATATTCACAAGCAATGATGTTCCTTACAGCTAGGACAGTCAGATTCGAGTCCAGGCATCTAATAAAGGAAACTTTGATGCTCGAAAACTTATACCCTGAAACTCTTGTTGGTCGGTTAGGTGCTACTGGACTCGAATCTAAGTGTTCTGCTGCAGACCAACATGGCTACCCTCTGAAACAATCATATACCTAGGGATGCCACCTCAGTTAAAATCCAGGAAGGACTTTAGATATCAGCTGGGATGGAAGCATTTTTGGAATACAAACAATAGTAGCTGTGCAGTAAGAGATTTCGTCCTCCTCAAAAAATGTTCTTATCAAGCCTAGAACAATCAGCAGGTAGTGGAAACACCACCAGCAGACTCTGCCAGAAGCATGAACTTTGTTCCACAGTCGCTCAGGGAGATCACTGAGCTGTTGTCGAACACCAGCTTCTATAGGTCCAGGGAAATTCAGGGTTTACTGCACTGAAGGCACCGAGGAGGACACTGCTTCCCATTTCCTAAGTCTACTTAACACAGTCAGTAGGTCATGTTTTTGCATCTAATGTTAGGGGTGTTCACTTCCATTTTTTTTTTTTCATTTTAATTTTAGGGTTTTTTTAAGGGCAGGATTTTCATCGTGCTGCAATCTTGAGGGAGGGAGTTGGTTTCATTATTGTAATTCTTTTCAGCCACAGTTTTTTGGGAGTTCAGGAGTTTTGGTACTTTAAAATCATGCCTTACCAAAAACAAAAACAAAATTAAAAGTGTTTACATGCATCTTCCTACAGAGGCAGCAGGAGTGGAGCGGGAGGGAAGGAGAAAGAGGAAGAGTGCCCTGACTCTCAACTGTTCTGCAGAGCATGGTCTCTTTAAACTTTAAAGAGGCATTATTTTCTGTGGGAAGACCTGGCCTGTGAACTCAGGAGGTTGGGCCTACCCCTATTAAAATTAAGAACCATTTAAAATGTAAAGGGATGATGCATCACTGAACAGCGGGGGGCGGGGTTGCGGCAGATAGACCAGGCCTCAAAGGTAGGTTTCCCACCCATAGGGAATAATGGTATGGTCGGTAATAACAATGGGATTGTTTTTATATGATTTTATGTCATTTTTAACTGTATTTATGTACTATGTATTGATTGTGAGCCGCCCTGAGCCTGCATTGCGGGGAGGGCAGGGTACAAATTTGAATAATAAATAAAATATCTCTAGTTCTCATTGTGGCCTTATCTGTGGATACGTAGGACATACTGAGGACATTAAGTCCTCCCTGCAAGTCCTTGTGGATTCCCTACTGAGCAACTGGGCAGGGAGATGGAAGGAGGCAATGCTGAAGGGGGGTAGATAAAGGTAGGTTGGCTGCTGGGTGGGAAGGAGAGAAGAAAGCAAGAAAAGGGGAAAGTATATGGGGTTTCAGGGAAGGGAAGGGAAAGAGAAAATGGCGGGGGAGAGGACAATGAGTTTCCTTCCACAAGTTCTTGCGGGGCACCCACTTGTTATTTTCTATGGGTGGTAGACTTAGTCTTGTTAAATTGTATCATGTAGTACAGCCCTCAGACTGCTTAGAAAGAAGGGCCGGAAGAGAAATATGCAACAAAAAATTAAATTAGTTGTGTCCTTACCTACTTTTCAGGGGAGTGAAGCTGAGAAGCTAAGCAATGTATAAGGAGCTTAACAAAAGAAGTCGACAGACAAGGCTGCAGAATAATTATGGTGGGTTTTTAAAAAAATTAAGTCCTTAAAAGACATCTAACACTGAGATCCCGAACAGAGTTATACCCTTCTAAGTCCATTGAAGTCAGCTGAGGACTACACTGCAATTTTATTACTTTATTCTTCCATTTCAACAGCAGAACAATTAAGATGGAATCTTAAAGGAATTCTTCATAACAATAAAATTTTTCTTATCGCGGGAAACCGTCTGCATTACTATCCAGAAATAGTCTTTGTTTTGAATATTCACAGTAATGACAAAACAGTAATTTATCTCCCCAAAATTAAACAAAAAATCACAGTATTTTCCCTTTCTCTAACTCTTAATGTCTCCTTCTGGTCTTTACTGTTTTCACATTCATGATGACAATTTGCTATTCAATCAGTCTTGCCGATCTTGGCTAATACGTCTTGCTTTTTGTAGACATTTTAAAAGTGGTCCTCTTCCATCATGCCTATTGTAGACTTGCCCATCCTACCTCTCTACTGCGTCAGAATGTAACAAACTATCTCCAAATCTGCAGTCTGAAAAACTAAGTCTTACACATTTAACTTCCACCACATGCATATCTATCTTGTTTTGCCATTGTCAGTTAGACCACTTTTGAAAACTCACATTTTGAAAAGGCTGTTTTACCTGTGTTGGGGAGGGGGAACTATAGAAATTAAAACAACATGTACCTCTTAACAATGAGTGGGGAGGATCATGACCGCCATCTATAATTACACTGACAACTCCATTCTTTCAATGATGCTGTGAAATTCCTCAGACGCATGGAAGCAAAGAAATGAAAGCTAGTGTTTGAACGATCACCATTATAGAGATATCACTAAAACTTGTGTCATGTTTTGGCTTGGAGAGCTAATTATACAGTCTGAATTTCACTCATGTATGTATTTCCTATAACACTTCAAAAAAAGGTAAACGTTTCAATTTCCTAGACTTTCTTTAGGACACAAATTATTTTACCACTAAAACATACTTTTGCTTTCTACAGAAACTGCATGAACTATGATATTGGAGGGAGTGATGGATGAATACCTCTCTGAATGCCATCTTTGCTTCCAAACCATTTCACAGCAATGCATCAGAACTATCATACCTCGGCCCCGTACCAGTGCTGCTCTTCCAGTTCATGAGGCTCCTCAAGCTACCTCTTGCTGGCAGTTTCATTATTATTTATTTATCTGATTTCTCAGACAAGTTTATTTGATTACTCAGACAAGATTAGGTGTCCCACCCTCAGCTATGTGTATAGCCATGGCCTGAGGCAAAGAAGGATCAGGCAAGTTTGCCTGAGGTAGGTAAGAAACTTCCATGTAAGCAGGAAGAAAAGTTTTTTTGTAAACAAGAAGAGAGAGGTTTTTTCTTTTAGTTCATCAAGGAACCACAAATTATTACCATAAGTAGATATGACCAAGTCATCTAGTAATCTTTTTGAGGAGGGAGCAAGCGGCCCATTAATTTCTTTTGACCTGTTTTCAAGACTGTCTACCCTTTTTATTGATTGAACCCTAATAACTAAAGCCCTGGCATACAAACAAGTTTTGCAGCGCTTTCCAAAGATCGCTAGTGATGCCCCCCCCCTCACCTCTACAGCAAGTCCATTCCACAGGGTGGGGGTTATTGTAGAAAAGGCCCAGGCTCTGGTCAATGGTTGGTGGGCCACTTTAAGTGGGGAAACAACCCACCCTTGGGGTGTCAGCCTGAAGTCTGCAATTGATGCATGAGAACATATGGGAGGAGGCAGTCCTTCAAATATGTGGGTCCTAAGCTGTAAAGGGCTTTAAAGATCACAACAAGCACCTTGAACTGAATTTAGAAACTAACTGGCAGCCAATTTAGCTGTTTCAGAAAGGACAACATATGTGCCCATCAGCTAGCCCCTGCCAATAAATTGGTCTGCCACATTCTAGACTGGCTGCAGTTTCCAGGTTGTCTTCAAAGGCAGCCCAAGTAGCATACATCACAGTAATCCACCTGTGAGGATACATAAGCATGGATCAGTGTGGCCAGATTGGCTAAGCTTAAGAGAGAGTTGGTGAACCAGATGCAAATGACAGAAGGCATTCATGGCCTCTCCACCAACTGGCTTTTCAAAAAGCATGTCTGTTTTCTTCTATTGCTCTACAAGAACCAACTCTACTCCACCCATGGCAAGTTGATTCAGTCCCAGTTTTTCTGACCAGCATTACCTCTGTCTTGCAACGTATCAAGGACAGATGTGTCATCCAGGAGCCCCTGGAGCTGTTCGAACAGTACAAACTGTTATCACTTTCCCCAGAAAAGGGAAATTGGAGACTGGACTGTAATTGGCCACCTCATTCTAGCCAATGAAGGTTGTTTAAGCAAAGGTCTAAACTGGTTCCTTCAAAGGTCTAGGGAAAGCACTCACAGTCCATGAGGCATTAATAATTTACTGGGAACAAAAAGAGGGGAAGAAAAACTTAACTGAAACATGTTGAATTAAGAAACCAAAAGGTTAATCACCACAAATATAAGGGCCAAATACTATCAATTAAAAACATATAACATATATCTGTTTGATACCTATGTATGATTTTATCCTGTTTTGTGGCTACTATTGGGCCTATATCTATTTTTATCTAATTTGTAATAAATACACATATTTTGATATATTTGGTAATATTTATGTTATATGGCATTAATAATTTACACCAGTATTTCCAATACATTTTCCTAGCATGATTTAAAAAACCAGGACTGGCATGCAGAACTCGTCCTTATCCACTATGCCAGTCCCAAAGAACCTCTCGCACTCCCAAAGAACCTGTCAGCATCCATAAGTGAGACCAGTCTAAATCTATTTGTAACAATAAAACAAGCAGGTGCTTCTGACACCTCAGGAACCAAATCTGCTCTCAGCTTGGCCTCTAAGTCAGAAGAGATGAGAGAGATTTTGTCAGCAAAGAACCTCTCAAATGTATCACAACTAGGACCAAATTTACAGTGCTGACAAGGTTGGACCAGAACCAACAGGTTGAAATTAAATCAGAAGAGTTTTCAGCTAAACATTAGGAAGAACTTCCTAAGAGTTAAAGTGAACAGGCTTCCTTGGGAAGTGGTGGGGTCTCCTTCTTTGGAGGTTCTTAAACAGAGGCTAGATGGCCATCTGACAGCAATGCTGATTCTGTGAACTTAGGCAAATCATGAGAAGGAGGGCAGGAAAGGTTGCATCAGTGCTTAGTTCTTGTGTCCCTTTCTTACATGCCCAGGGAAATGCTGATCACCACTTTAGGGTCTGGAAGCAAGTTTTCTCCAAGTCAGTTTGGCCAGTGATCCTGGAGGTTTTTTGCCATCTTCTGGGTATGGAGCAGGGGTCACCGGGTATGTGTGTGGAGGGGGAGTATTTGTGAATTTCCTGCACTGTGCAAGGGGTTGAACTAGATGACCCTGGAGGTCCCTTCCAATTCTATGATTCTATCATATCAGGAACCAGTTTAAGCAACTGAGCCGGATGAGATTCTGCTGATGCAACTGTAGTGAAGAAAACATCCTTTTTTGCCACGATCAACACCACTTCCCAGGCCTGGAAATGGGCTACTTGGTGTGCTCTGTCTGATTCATCCTGAATCTTCCACCAGTATCTACCAGTTTTCCAGTCAGGTGTCTTTGTCAGGCTCCCAGTAAAACCACTCTTCAGCCAATATTGCTTAAAAGGTTTGTTGGAAAGATTTGGTTAACTGTAGAGATGAATGCTCTTCTTAGGACTGACGAGTCCAGGGCGGGAGATGGAAAGTAAAGGTGAGCGCCCACATTCCATGCATACGTCATACACCCCAGCCCACTAACGGTTCTGATAGTTACACGACTGACTAGCCATTCCCAAAGACTTATCTTTGCCCAAGGTCACTCCTGTGAGAAAACCCAGTTGCTCCTTGGGGGCTGTTGCTTCAAGAAGAATTACAGTCATGGTGCAGTCCTAAACTACAACAATCGTTCTTTCAGACACTCTCCCCCCCTACGGAATCTCATGTCAGAGAGGGCATAAGATAGCAACCGCAGACAGAAGGAAGATGTTTTGAGCAAGCAAGGTTACAAAAGTGAAACTAGCATTAGTGGTACATCAGCAATAAACTCCCCTCTATGCCCGGGTCTGACAGTCATACACCCAGGGGCCTATCAGAGTATGGAAAAGAGCAACATGTTCTGTGGTCCCAACCAGCCCATCATTCCATGTGGCTACAAAGGCTTCCACAGAATCACCAGTGAGGCTCTCAAAATCCCCTAGAGCCACCTGGAAACTAACAGGATCCATTAATCTCCGAGAGGAGACCAACCAAATCTGTCCACTGATTCTTAGGGGGAGATAGTCAGAAGATAGTGATCTGATCGCAACAGGGGTTGACCTTCCAATGCCCTAATCAGATTACTGGTAAACCACTTGGTGCATCATTAACGGATACATCGAAGGCATATGAAAGATTTGTTGCTGTTTGGTTCAGAGTGCTTCAGTTTATGTCAGAGAAAAACATAATTCCATCTAGGGCTGCTTATGTCCCTTGGATACGACTTTAATTCAGGCCCTGTTCAAATTTATACGGATGACTTGTGGTAGATCGATCACCATTTAGGAAGTGGGAGGTGTAGAATTTAATCCTTATATATATAAGCCAAATGATGGCAATTTAGGTT
>NW_015175358.1:3806629-3847097 GCF_001447785.1 Gekko japonicus
ATCATGGTGCCTGAGCCTGACTCAACAAGGCAGCCTTAGTATCTATGTTGAAATCCCCAAAGACAATCATCCTGGGGCCCTCAGCACCAAACCCAAGACCACCTCCATCAGCTCAGCTACAGACACCAGTGCTAAGAAAGGTGGATGGTACATTAGCAAGATTCCTATTCTGACCCTGGAGCCCAACAAAGTATACACAATCAAACCAGACTTCTGAACTGGATATCTGGTATGGAGGAAGACTCACAGAAAAGAAACACCCCACCCGAAGCCATCCTACAGTCCGAGGCTGGTGAAACACTTTATACCCAAGCCAGTGTCAATTGTGGGAAGCTGACCACCTCAGGTTCATCAAGCCAGGTTTCAGTCCCTCATAACTGAATTGTTTTAACTTGTTTTGACTGTGAACTGTCTGGGGAACCATTTTGCTACTATTCCAGATGGGTAGCTGTGCCAGTCTGTAGCAGCAAAATAAAACAGAAGCCCAGTGGCATCTTGAAGAGTAATGGAAAGGCAGGGTAAAATACTTTAAAAGTGTATTCTGTTGCGCACACAAAAGCATCAACGTAATGCACATACACTTCAATGGCTCTGATAAAGTGAGCTCTGACTCATGCATGCTTATGCTGGAATAAATTTTGCATTTTATCACATTTCTTCTCTTGCGTTGTATCACATTTTAATGAAGATGTGGTGAAATGTTTTGTGCATAGTTTCACATGAAAAAGCAGCAACACTATTTCATGCCCTTCTGCAAAGCCTCTTGAGGGGGCTGAGGGATTTGTCACCCCACAATCAATAACCTGATATCATCTAAGTGAATAACCCTGGGATGATAAGTTGTGCCAGTCCCTGGGGTAGGCTTGTTCTGCCCCTGAACTAATATCAGGAGAACAGAGTGGTCCCCGAATCACAGAAGTCAGCCTTACCCAGTAATTCCTTTTCTTTTTATTGGTTTCTGAGAACATTAGTTGGGATGATGCTTTCTGTGTTTAATTCCAAAATATGACTCTGGTACAATTCAAATTTCCCAAACAGTGCCTATATTAACTGGGAAAGAAAAAACCCTAAGGAACAATCCTTCTGTTTTCAGATTGGTAACATACATTTGAAGATGCAAATGATTGATTTCCCATTATATTTCTACTACTTATCTAAGTGTTCAA
Source organism: Gekko japonicus (assembly GCF_001447785.1). Classification (NCBI taxonomy): domain Eukaryota; kingdom Metazoa; phylum Chordata; class Lepidosauria; order Squamata; family Gekkonidae; genus Gekko; species Gekko japonicus. The sequence continues at coordinate 3,807,796 of NW_015175358.1, forward strand.
GCACTATCTACAACAGAATTATGATTACATTCAAGGAACTGCAGTCTCTTGCTTAGAAATAAAACTGGTTAATGATACTGAATTCTCACTTGGCAATCGTACAGTCTAGCAAAAAGCAATTAGAAGACGCTGAACATCAAGGCAGTGAAGCATAAACTATCACTTGCCATTCCAAAGGGGGTTGAGGCACACTACTATCACCAGCTTTGAGTACCTGATCTCACTGTTTCATAGCCACTCCATGAATTATCCAAGGCCTCTGGAAACTAAATAAGCAGAATGGCCTTTATGCTGCAATCAGGAAGTCTGTTTCTTGAAGTACAGAAAAAGATGGAGAGCTATCTGAATAATCATTCAAAAATTCGAAATTCCATATTGGATTCTATGATCGGGAGGAGGAGGAATAGAAATCTTGTAAGAGACAAACAGTGCAATCTCCTTTCAGGGCTTAAACGGGTGTAGCTCTTTTTAGGATTGCAATGAAATAGGGCCAGAACTGACACAATTAAGATCACAGGTCACTGTCAGTCTGTAAAAGGTAAACAGTACATATATTTAGCTGTGATTTGTACTGGGACTGTGAGGGGAAAAGGAATTTCATTCCCACCTGGTTTTGCAAATCAAAAGCAGGCTCCCTGTGTTTTTCTTATCATGTTACAGGAGAGATGATGGAGTTATAAAGGACATGTCTTCCCCTTCCCCCTTTAAAATACTAATAACACTATAGAAAGTCCAGTTTCACTTTGCAAAACCAAACCAGGGTTGAACCCCTTGCTGCCCATCCATACGATTTACCTTTTCCTTACAAGATCTTCATCACACCTGCTTTGGTCCCCCAATAAAGTTTAGAAATTAGGCCCATGATTCTTGTAAGAAGAAGAAGAAAAAGAAAAAGGCATCAGCAACAAAGTATAAGATTAGATTGCAGATAGTTGCACTAGGTGGTACCTTGTCCCCTTGCTCTCCTGCACTGTTCAGGCAAGGGGCATTGGGTGTAACTACATGATACAGCCAACATGTAGGGATACCAGCCTCCAGGTGAGACCTGGGGATTCCCCAGAATTACAGCTCATCTCCTAACTATGGAGATCAGTTTCCCAGGAGAAAGGGATGCTTTCAAGGGTGGAATCTATGGCACTGTATCCCACTGAGGTCCCTGAACGCCCTAGGCATCACCCCCAAATCTCCAGGAGTTTTCAAAACTGGATCCCGCCACCCTGCCCCCCACCAGTGGCCAAGGGGGACCTGCCAATCTTACCAAAATATGTTTGGTCATAGGTGTGCAGCTGGTCTCGAGGACAGGGGACCTTACCTTGTTTGCTTGGAGCTGCAAGGGAGTGCTGTGAGTGGGGAGAAGTTGCTTCCAGTTTCCATCCCATCCCACCCACAGTTGCCAGTGGAAAAGAAGGAGGGGGGGTTCACATCTTTTCTCTGGCTCCATGAGTCCTCCTCTCCACACACACCCAAGCTCTGCTGCAGCTCTGAAGAGGCACATTTTAAGGTGAATTCACCTGTCTGTCTACAAATCCAGTTGCCCACCCATGGCCCAGCACATGTAGGATGTAGAGTATAGCTTGGTCCATTGTTCATTGTTATGACTCATCTAAAGCAACAACACATAAATACATTCCCTTGGTGGCATGTCCTTTGATTGCAGTACAACATACTGCCAAAACTGTTCCCTAAGGCTACACTCTTATTCCACAGCATTATGGAGCATGAAGTAAGAATATCTTTAAGCCAAGTCTTGTTTTCAAAACACAAACCCATTTTCCCCATCCATCTCAATGGCAATCTTGACAGCAGCTATCAAAGAAACACAGAGTCTGCACATACCTATTGCTCAGAACAATGCTAACTCTGCCATTAACATAAATATTAATAAGCAAATAACTGAATTCTGCAATTGTCTCACTGCTGTACCGGTATGTTTAAAATGAGTAATGTAAAATTGCTGTCTATCTTCAATAGACTTTCTGCAGATTTCTCTTGCATTCCCAGCTGTGTGTGTGCTAGCTGAAGATTAAACTCTACTGAAGCCTGCCCAGCAGTAATTCTTCACTGACAGTTGTTTCATTAGTGGATGAGAAGTTGCTTAAAATAAATTTTAATTAAATGGAGAACTGAAATAATACATTTTAGAATAGAGATTGTTCCCATATGTTCCCTGGGCTGTGCTTTCAGTCCAGTTACTATTTAGCATATAGATGCACAGCTAGATGATGCTAAGTAAAAGAGAACTTTCATGAAAGGTTTGGAAATAATCTTGCAAAACAGAGCAAACCGTACTTTAACAAACTGGCCACAAAAGACAAGCTTTACCTGGTATAAGGTCTTGTACCAGTACATCCCAAATAAGGACATGAGGCACCAGTATGCAGGTTAACTAGTTTATTAGCTGGTCTACATCAGCTAAATATCCCTAAGCTGGTGTGAACTGGTGCCAACAAGCAGCCTACTGTGGCTACCAGCATTTGAGGCAAAATCACCCTGGCCCTGTTATCACCAGCTATGTTTATCCCTTACCTGGAAGTAAAACAGTACCAATGGGAGTTTAGTCTCATCTCCCTCCCCTCAAGAGAGAAACTAAGGGCTCCATTGATGCTACACAAGTTCCCAGGTTGCCAACTCCAAGATATGAAATTCCTGAAGATTTGGGGGGTGGGGCCTGGTGATAACAGAATTTGGGAAGAAGAAAGGAGAGACCTCAGCAGGATATAGTGCCATACAGTCCACTCTCCAAGGCAATCATTTTCTCCATGGGAACTGATTTCTGTAGTTTGGAGATCAGTTGTAATTCTGAGAGATCTCCTGGCCCTACCTGGAGGTAGGCAACCCTATGCTCAACCACAAAGGGGGGGGGGTTCCCTCCCCATCCCCCCCAAGCCACTTGAGCCAATGATGAGCTAGCTTGGGAACAACCCCCTCCCCCATCCTTAGATGGCTCAGGGTGCTTGCCAATTATCCCTGCCTATACTGTAGCACCTTACACTATTCCTGCCAAAGCTAGTTATGGCCAAACCAGTAAACAGAGCAGCCCAGTCAGAGAATACCACCACTCCCCAGGACAGTGTGGAGCAGGAAAAAGGCCCCCTTCCTTGCCAATTTGAAGAAGCCTCCAAAAATTCCTGGTTGACCCCTCACAAGGTGACCAGCTACTCTCACATTATCCATAAGGAGGGTTGGTGGCTTGCTGCAGAGAGCAGGACAGAGCCCTGTAGCTTCTCCAGCACTCTTCTAATTGGCTGTTCCACGCAAGGCAGCAAATGAGCCAATAGTGTTCTCGTGCCTCATTTAAAATTGGGACTGCCACAAATTAGTACCCCAGCCCAAAACGCTGGGATGTACATTAATGAAATTCCAGGAGGCAAGCAAGGTAATAGAATAAGATGTTAAAACAAATTTACAACTAAACAGTATGAAGTAAAGGCAGGTTTGTCATATCTACTCTCCTGATTAGGGATAGGCATGAACCAGGAAAATGTGCTTCGGTTCAGTTTGTGGTTCATGGTGTGCCCGGTTCATGAACCACAGACCATCATGAACTTTTAGGCATCACATGAACCTGTGAGGTCCCTGACCTGGTAGAACAGCCCACCCCAGAATGACAGAGACACCAAACCCACAGGGGATTTTTGGCTGACTCTCCTCTACCTGTCCTCCAAGTTTGGTGAGAATTGGAGTTACAGGTTCTTAGTTATGGCCTTCTGAAGAAGGTGCCCCCAGGAAAGTGCTTTCTGGGGAAATGACAAAAACAGCTTCAGGAGGTTATTCCCCATCTCTGGGTTTCTCCACTGCTCTTGTTAGTTTCAAATGACTCTTGTCAGTTTCAAGAGGGTTTTCCCTTTGCGGTCCCTTTGTGTTCCTATTTTCTTGCACAGAGCTTGCAAACTTCACCCTGTATTGGACATGGATGAGGATGAGCTGACAGAGCCTGCAGAAACCACAGTTGGCCCCTCTGAAGCAGCAGAGGATAGCTGGCAAGTGCCTGTAACAGCAGTCTTCACACCTGGCCCAGATAAGAAGGAAGAACTGCAAGCTGAAAGTCCTCCTGACTCACCCCCACCTGTGACTCGTTTAAGGGTGCGACCGCGGCAAAACTTAGCAAGCAGGCGAAGAGAGGCCAGGCTACAAGGGAGACGCTCAGCCAGCCCAGAGTTCTAACAGGAGCCTGGCCGATTGTGCAGCTGGCTAATTGGTAGCAGCATTTAACTCCACACTCTGGGCAGTACTCTTTGTGGAAGCAACAAGTCAGCTTCGTGCTGCTAGCATCCACTCTGCTTGGCTCTTGTACCTTCAGACCCCCTGGCATTGGACTTGGCTCTGTGTTCCTGGCTCCTGACCCTGGCTTGGCTTTTTGGACTTTGCACTGTCTTCTTGGCCTGTTCTGGACTCCCTTTGACTGGCACCCCAGCCCGTGACACACACCCCATGTGTTTGGATTTCTTTTGCCACTGTGCTCTGAGATAAATCAGTCCTTTTAAGCTTGCATTGCCACGGTGGTACTTGGATTCTGCTGGGCATCCTGTACACTGAACTGGTTGTACTGGGCTTGAAAAATTAGGGGTCCCCTCAGTTTGTACTACAGGGATTCTGTGGTTTGACATTAGTCCTCTTTTGATTGCATTGCTGCAGTCACAGGAGTCTATGGAAGAGCTCAGGAACAAGACAGTGACACCAAACTCACAGGAAAACTCCCCCCCGTTCTTTGAAGTTTGGTAAATATCTTGATTGAGCAGAGACAGTATGTCTGGGAAAGTATCAATTCATTAACCACAAGAAACCGCCACAAACAGGTTCAAAGTTTGTGGAAAGATTGTGGTGGTTGACCTGCCACAAACTTGACTTTGCAAAGCACAAACCAGTTAAAATTCATCATAAACTTTAGTTCGTTAGCTGGTTCATACCCATCCCTACTCCTGATTGCTTATGGCAAGTAAGAATGGGCTCAAGGCAACCAGATAGAGAACATTTTATATTGTGTGAGGCTAACTGGTTCTTGTTTTCTTTCAAGCTTTCAGTGTACTTACACATGGTTAAAACATGAATGTTTAGGTGGCTGGCTGGTAACCTTTGTGGGTGTATTTGGAAAGCTAGGATAAGGCCAGACTTTTGGGATAAGAAAGTGCTAATTTGCTAAAGCATAAAGTTGTAGTGAACCAGGGGTGTCTAACCTGAGATTCTAGTAGCAGCAGGACCAAGGTGCCTTATTTGTTGTGCCACCAGGGCAACTTGTGTAAGAGGCAGCTGCTGGCTTTCTTTCTGGTGTGCCGCACTGCCATCACTACAAGATGGCCACAGAGTAATATTGGTGTGACCAACTCAACAGGGATCAAGTGAGACAAGTTGCCAACAGGATTCTTTCAGACTCGATAAAGATGAGTCATCATATTTCACCAAGATAATATCCTAGAATTTTCAGACCTAATAATGCTGAACACCAGGAATATCTGTGTTGCTTTTCTACAGAGGAGTGAAAATATTTACTACTAAAGCTATCAACCAATTAAATGATTTTTAGTCAATCAGCTGCCTCTTATTAAATTTTATCATGGATAGTAACAACACTTTAATATAGCTGCCCTTTTGTGATACTGATAGAAGTGTGAGCTAAACTATCACTCCATATTCGAAGAAAGGCTATTTTAATTTTTTTTGTTTTGTTGCCTGTTACAAAAACACCAGTGACCAGAGCTAAAATAATTTAAAGAAATAGACGATTACCTTCAGTCTTCACTGATTAAAAATAGTCCTACTGATAACTCAAAGTTTTAATTGATTAATCTACCATCTAAACTGATTCAGGGTTATAACCCTATTTGATACTAATATTATGCAAAAGTAGCCGGAGGATTTCTAAGCATATATCTAGCAACAACTTTGAGTAATTAAGATGGAATTGTTATAAAACATTAGTGCTGACAGAGAGCACAAATGACCAAATAACTAGAGACTTATAGTGCAGTCCTAAAGAGAGTTACTCCAGTCTAAGCCTATTGAAATGAATGGACTTAGACTGGAGTAAATCTCTTTAAGATTGCACTGGGGGGGGGGTAAGCTCAGACTGTATAATAATTTTTTTACTGTATATCTAAACAAGACATATTTACTAAATATATAGTTACTGTAGATTTACTACCATTTAAACATATACACAGCTCTCTCTAAATATTTTGTCTGTCTATCTAGAGAGAATGCTTTACACCTATACTTCAAGTATTTCCATTAAAAACATACCTCTTCCCCAAGACATGTCACCTCTGAGGTCAGCAGGTGTTTTCTCTTCAAGTATCCTCAGGGACTAAATTTGAATCAATTCAAGACTGATTTGAGCATTTTTATTTATTTATTATATTTATACCCAGCCCATCCCGCAAGCAGGCTCAGGGTGGGGTATTTTTTAAATTCAACCCCCAATGTTTTTAAGCCTCTAAATGGACTTGTCTGGGGCTTTCTCAAACAGATCTAGTAAAAAGACGGTTCTACGTCTTATCCAAACTAGCACATCTGGCTCCATTTCCATTCAAATCTACTTGATGGGTTTGGGGAATAAAATCCTATTTAAGGCACAGGAGTATATTGTAGCCACTTCTTATTTACTAGACTGGAAAGATACATTAAGAAGTTATCACTTATCTTGCCGGAGAAAAGATTAAGAGCGAAGGACCATTCCATGCTTTGCATGCAGCTGCACTTCCTGAGTTACTAAAATGACAGCTGATGTACCAGTCCAGCAAGAAATATGATTTCATTATGATATGCAGACAGCTGAGATTGTATTCTAATAGCCATTGCTGTTCCCAAGGAGGCACAAGATGGCTTGGGACTAGTGTGTGAGTTTTCAAGGCATGATCTGGCCAACATTAAGCATTTTTAAGTCTCGTGAATTACATGTGTTTGACAGAAGAGTCCTGAACAGAATTACACCCTTCTAGGTCCATTGAAGTTTAGGATTACACTGTCAATCTCTCCTCTTGAAACCAACAGCATTTAACAGTGTTTAAATGTGGCTGAATCATGCCTTCATTTCAATTTGAGTATCTATTTTTCTATCACACAGTTTCTATCACCTTTCTTCCAAAGAGCTTGGAGCAATGTACAACATTCTCTCCTCCAGGTTTCATCCTTACATACAACAGGCTGACTCTGAGAGAGAGAGAGCAGAAGGCCCAAGGTGAGCTTCACTGGTGAATGAGATTTGAACTCTGGTCTTCCCAGGCCTAGCCAAACACTTTTTAATAGTACATCACACTGGCTCTTGCTGATTTTAAATGGAAATGTACCCATTTTCTTCAGCGCAGGACCTGTATTTTTTACACCAAAAGGTATTACAGGAAGCCACATTGGAAGAAGCATCCAGGTTTCTTGGGGAGGAAGGGGGGGCTGATGTTGTTGATGTTTCTTTCTGCCCTTTGCTTGGTGTCAGACTTTGATACACAAAAGGAAATGAGAAATTCCTATTATGCTAAGCCACTGCTGCTCGAAAAGAAGAGTTAATCTTGATGTATCTTAATTTACAGAAAAGCAGTTAGCAAAACGGTTTGCTTATTTTAATGCAAATCAATGGACATCAATTCTGGGGATTCGTTTTACTGTATTCTGTATCCTGCCACTATTCCATATTCATCATTCGTTCCCAGTGGTTCACTATGGACGGACCTGATTCTTTCAAAAAACACAAAACACATCATTTTTGTATAAATGAATAATTTGCTCAATTTTGCCCCATGTTAATAAGTTTGATATTTGAATTAAGGTTGTAAAGGTTTCAACTGCTATATCAACGAATCATTTAGAAAGGGTCAGCCCTGTGTGATGCACATGAGAGATTGGTGGCGGGGGTGTATTTAAGCAGAAGAGGACATTCTTCTGCTCTTGGGACATCTCTACCTGTGATTGTGAACATTTTACCACAGGTGACATGGAAAAACCTAGAGATTCCCCTCGGGATGGGAGTCAGCTTATTGGCCTCTTGACACGCAACGAAGTTTGTTGGGCCATGACATGAGGGCTTTGAATCAGATGTCCAGTGAGAGTTTTGTGCGTCCCAGACGAAGGCAAGTTCTTTTCTTTTTGAGACTGGAATGTGCAGTCTGAATCCATGGCCCTCCCTTCTGCACTGCTCCTGAGGTGCTTCGGAGAAAGGTTTGCTTACCCATATTTTATATAAATACATAACAAATAGTTTTTCTCCTTCCTAAAGGGCACTGGTGAATTACAAAATTTACAAGCAGCCATGTGATTTTTCAAAACAGAGCCCATAGCGGCTCCACAGGATCCTTTAAGGAGCAGAAAACAGCACGGAGTGGAAGGCAGCCCCTTCTTCTACTCACACACCCCAGTTTCAAGGAGAAAAGGGCTTGTGTGAGGTTGGAAGGCACAAAGCTCCAAATGAACATCTAATTCACAGTCCTTGTGCAATGTTCCAACAGTCTACTGAGAAGGAACATGATGGCAACAGTATTTGGAAAATGGTGGACAGACAAAATCTGTGTTTTCTGGGACTGAGGTAGAAGAAAGCCAAAAATGCACTGCAAGGACTGATGCGGCCACCGATAGAAATATGAGTTAAGGGGTTTTAATCAGCAAGCAACATCACTCTCACATAAGTGCAATTGCCCACTGCTAGTAGGCAAGATCCTTCCTAGTTGATATTCCTTCAGACTGGCTTTTCAAAAGTTGACTCACTTTCTATGAAACTTGCATTTGAGAAAGACAAACACTTTAGAACCATTTATCCATAGCTGTGAAGCCTCTCATTTAAACCCAGGAAGTGAGAGGGGGAGGTAAGTATGATTCTACAGCATAGGATTTTCTGTGCGCTGCTTAGATCAAAAGACATCAGGAGGAGTGTTTTTGTGCAATGATCAAAAGATTTAGTAGAAGCTGCACCTGTCAGAGGAACAAGCTCAGTTTTGTACAGACAAAATCCAGAGTGGAGTTGGCATAGCATGAGAGACAGGATTCTGAAGCATTAAAGTGCAGGAGCAGAAAGTGTATTTAGAACAAGTATATGTAAATACAGCACTAAATACCAATACTAGTTGATAAAAATTCTAATTTTCCTAATTAGACCATTCCTAGTTCCTTGATCAGGTCATCCCCTATATGATAAATATGCATTTCAGTTCACAAAGACACCTGGCAGATTTATTAAAATGAAATGGGGTGGCTTTCTCTTTCATCATGAAGTTCTACTGCCTTACCAGAAAAGTAATAAAAAACCCCACCAAATGCTAACTATGTGTTATCTCTAATGATTATTAATATGCATGGGACCCCTGTAAAAAAGGCTCCCGGTTCCTGAAAAGTATCTTCATACTATTAATTTTGGTTGAACAATTAGTCACTAATACCTAGGGCAAAATTGTTGATTCACACATGAAAGACATGTGGCCTGATACTATTCACATTTGCTTGAAAGTTATCCCTACTGAGTTAGTCCTAAACACAGGATTCTGGGCCTAGGGTTGTCAACTCTGGGTTCAAAAATACCTGGATATTTGAGGGCAGAGCCTGGGAGACCTTGGTAGGGTATAATGCCATGTAGCCTACCTTCCAAAGCAGCCATTTTCTCCAAAGTGGAACAAACAAATAAATTATTTAGTCTGGAGATCGATTGTTATTCCAGGACAACTCCAGCACCCACCTGGAGGCTGGCAACCCTAGCGCCCTGCGCCCTCCTGCAGGATGGTGAAAAGGAACACAGGAGAACATGTGCAAGGTCCCAGAGAGCACCTGAAGCAGGCAGAGCCAGAAATACTAGTCTTCAGGCAGCAAAGGCTTAGCATTTTTGCAGGTGAAGCCACAGAATATTGCTGTGCCAACCATAGAAGCTGCAGAGAAGCAGGGGACACAGCAGCCTCCCCCCCCATGTCTCCATTCCTGGTTGGTTTTGGGAAGTACTCTGAGATGCTCTTTCTAGTCCTCTTCTGAAAGTAGGGTTGGGGTTAGCACACCAGTCCAATGTGCATGCAGCAATGAGCTGCATTAATGCAGCTATGTGTTAGGATTCTGGGCACATGTCTGCCAAAGAAGTGGTTGCTGGTGGTTTGGCGTTGGGCAAGAAGGTACACTAAGCTTGAAATTTTTGAGGAAAACTGCACTAGGTCACACAAAATGGCTGGCACATAGAGACTGCTTTAATTCCTCCCCGTTCCCCACCCCTCAACATGTATACCCCAAAGTAAGCTACCTCCATGTACTAAACTGTTGTGGTACTGAAGTGTAGTGGGTTAGACGCATGTAGAAACCACTGAGACAGATGTAGTGATCAGCATGGTTTACTGGTACACAACAAAAGACAACTACTGCCCGGCTGGTCAACTATACACACACCTGGGGACACACCCCTAGGTCCCGTTGGTGGGTTTAAATCTCCCGCCACGGTTCTACTGGTTCCCAAGTGGACAGCCTAGGAGCCTAGTCCCCATTGTTCCTACAGAGTCAAGCTTGGGGGTATTCGCTGGCCCCTGGTGGCGGTCAGCGGACATAACAGGTACATAGATTATCAGGAAGATTGAGGCACTGGAACTGGGGCATTTTCTATATGTCTGCCACAGACTTTTTAAAGTCTTGAAGTTGTATCCAGAAGAGTAATCATTTTGGAAACATAGCTTACTCAGTGAAAAGGTTTACCAGCACTGCACTGCAGACAAAATGTTGAGGGGAAAGCATGTATAATTGCTGACTATTGTAAACTACCTCCCACCATCTTATCAGAATTCTTAGAAAGCAAATTGTGGCCAGAGAATAATAGCATTAATGAATTTCAGAGAACACTGTAGTTTTTTAAAAAAATTCAGATGATGGGTTGTTCTGGAGACAAAAATAAGCTATTTGTGTGTCGTACTTGTTGATAATGGTACATTGTGAAGGATCTATTTATTGCATGCTCCATTTCTATGAGAACATTCATATTGGGTTGCAGGAGGGCAATGAATAAAGTAATGGCAATATGGGCACAGGATAATTCTGACAGCATACGGTACAATCCTAAACAGAGTTAAACCCTTCTAATGCCTTGGAAGTCAGTGGCCTTGGAAAGAGGTAACATTACTTAGGATGGCACTATCAGAAAGAAAGGGAAACCTATTTTTTCCTCTTCTATGGTGAATGCTCCCCCCCCCCAGCTTTAGTTACATTTGAGGCAAATGTGAGACCCCGAGATGCCAGCCTCCAGGTGGGACCTGGGGACCCCCCAGAATCACAGCTCATCTCCAGACTACACAGATCAGTTCCCCTGGAGAAAATGGATGCTTTGGAGGGTGGACTCTATGGCATCGTACCCCACTGAGGTCCCTGCCCTCCTTAGGCTTCATCCCCAAATCTCCAGGAGTTTCCCAGTCTGGATTTGGTACCCCCCCCAATCCCCCGCCAGTGGCCAGGAGGGACCTGGCAACTAGGGCTGCCAAATGCCCCTGGGGGGTGGAATTCCCCCCGCTTTCAAGCCCCAATTTCTGCTCCCGTGGAATTGAGGCCCGGGGGAAACCCCACCCCCGCGTGCGCGTCACCCGGAAGTGACGTTGCACGCTGGGGGCGGGGCCACGCCATTTGAGGGGAAAACAAAGAGTTTTCCCCTCAAATGGTGTGGCCCCGCCCCCAGCGTGCGACGTCACTTCCGGGTGATGCGCACGCGCGCACACGCGCGTGTCTAAGACGCCGGCTGGGAGCCCCCTGCTCCCGGCCAAAAAACATTTGGCAACCCTACTGGCAAACCTAGTGAGACTTATATAGGCCAGAGTAGGCCAGAGTGCCCACGCATGTTACCCATATGATCAGATTTGGACATAAATAGTTTGATTACTCAAAAACGATTTAAACTTCTTGTGTGAAAACACTCCAAGGTGGCTATTCTTGGTGAGCCTTCTCACGTAGTCTTGGGCACTCCACTAGATTTTCTATTTCAGATTTTCAGATGCTCTGGCAGTCTCCTTCAGGAAAAGGTTTGGTTTGTACTAGCAGACTGCCTGTCTCTCAATCAGGAACCTTTTCTGGAAAGAATTTTCTCATTATTTCCTAAGCAGTCATGATGACATATTCTGCACATTTTATTATATATATACTTCTAAAACTGACACACAAGATAAGAACTTCTTCTGAACTGTACCCGGAGCTTTCATTAGAATGAATTTTTCAACCTCACTCAAGCAGTAGCCTTACCAAGCTGTTCTGAAGTACAGTTATGGAACATGGAGACATACAGGCCAACCGAGCGTTGATGATATCCTTTTTCATGAGCTTTCCGGTGCTTAACAGAGAGTACAAAATGTGCCAGCTATGTAACATTAAGTGTGTGGTTGCCATAGGAAGAAAGTCATTGGTTGTGATCATGTAATGATTTCTGGGCATCAGCAAATACATTATCCACATTAAATTAAAGAGAGTGCCCTGCAATTTTGGAATATCATAAATATACCTAAAAATCATAAGCGGGCAAGGTTCTTTCCAAGATCTTTCTAATATGAAAAAACTTTCTTGATGAATAAATATCTTAATGAAATGCAGCTAATTAAACTAAAAGCCCTATCAAATGTAGCTTGTCAGTCAGCACATAACATTTAATTCAATCTTTCTTCCATTCCCTGGTCCCTTTCCCCACCAATAAACAAATAACATTTGCAGAAGATCAAGTTTCGCTAACCCAGAAAGCAGAGGATAGTCAATCAACTAATTGACATAGCAAAGCCTTTTTGTATAAATGTTGCCTAATTAAAGCTCATATCAAATTTAATATTACATGGACTTCTTATGTTAAACATTACTCTGTTTCTAAACATTGCCCTCCCTCAGTTCATCCCTACTCCAGGATAGACTGTAGAAGCTGTGGTAGAAAAGTCAAAAAAACCTAACAGTGCAGTCCTAAACAGAGTTGTACCTAAGTCCATTTATATGAAGGTTTAGGAATGCACCATTAGCCATATATGTAGGCTTCATTAAATGCAATAGGTATTCAAAAAAGAGTTGTTTTCTGGTTGATTTCTTGTTCTGGTTCAACTGTTGGATCAACTGAATGGTTATCTGTGAGTGTTCTCAAGCAAGTCACAGTTTTTTAGCCTTGGAGAGGCTATAGGATAAATCAGTACCCTTACAATTCAGTTGAAGTAGTTATGGTGTTTCTTTCGGAAGCAGCACATCTCTCCCACTACCTCTAAAATTTCGCTTATTATTATTATTATTCATTTGGAACAGTGAGTTGGAGGAAAGGTCATTTACACAATGAAATCCTTATTTTCTGATGCATTTGTTATGTGTACCACACCATACAAAATCAGAACACAAAAAAAATTAAAGTGGCTAGAAGACACACAGTATATGAAAATGAAAGACAATTCAAGGCAGTCAACATATCTAGTTCTGGCCCTACATCATTCCTATTGGAGGAAGGTTGGCTTTAAGAACATAAGATCCCTGCTGGATCAGAACAATGGTCCATTTAGTCCAGCATCCTGTGTCTCACACAGTGGCCAACCAGTTCCTCTGAAGGGCCACCAGCAGGACATAGAGAACAAGGCCTTCCCCTGATGTTGCCTCCTGGCTCTGGGATTCGGAGGCTTAGTGCCTCTGAATGTGGAAGTTCCCCTCAGTCACCATGGCTAATAGCCATGGATAGACTTATCCTCCATGAATCTATCTAACCCCTTTTTAAAGCTGTTTATTCCTGTGGCCATCACTGCATCCCCAGCCTCCAAAGTAGTATTTCCTTTTCTCTGTCCAGATCCCACTGCCTATCAACTTCATTGGATGCCATCAAGTTCAAGCATTTTGGGAGAGGGGGGAAAAGTTATCTTTGTCAACTCTCTATACCCCATTAATAATTTTATATCTCTCTATCATGTTGATGCCACAGGACTGCACCTCACAGAGGAGTGCAGTCCCTGTACACTTTAGGGTTGGATCCCTGTACATTTTTGGATCCCTGTACACTTTAGGGTTGCCAGGTCCTACCTGGCTGCTGTTGGGGGGCTTCAGGGGGGTGTTATTGGAGGGTGAGGGGATGTCCCCAATGTGATGACATCACACCAAAGTGACCTCATCACACTGGGGATGCAGCCCCTTGGAAGGCACCAGCGGCACCCACTTGCAAAACACCATTTAAAGAGAAGGTTCCCTTCAAATAGTTTTTTACAAGCGGGCCGGGCACCACATACCTTTCCTCAACTCCAAGCGATGAATTTGCCACTTGGAGGTCAGGCGCAGTAGCACCCGCCCCTCTCCCTCCCCTCCTGCAAGATCTAAAGGGCCTCTCTAGCTGAGCCAAGTACTCCCACCAATCAGCTGGATTGGCCAAGTACTCCCACCAATCAGCTGGAGGGCTCTTTAAATCTCAGGGAAGGGATAGGGGTGGCTGCTGGGGGTTGTTTTGGGGGGTAAGGCTTCCCCCCACTGCTTGCCAGCTGGGCAGAAGCCCCCACCTGGCAACCCTAGTACACTTGCACATCTTAGCATGGGCCTAGCAATGAAAAATAGAGTCTGGATCAAACTGATGACAGTGAGTCACGCTGAGGCGTGCAAGGAATGTGAAGCAACTCCTCCATTAATCATGTGAAAGCCATATCTGGTGAGAGTCAACCGAAATACCTTTTACCCAAGGACCTAAGTGGTTCCCTCCCTGATAATGTGGCCTTAACAATGACCCAAATAATCAAGACAATGAACAATGGGACGGCCATTTCCTTCTTATCTTAAGTGCTGAACAGGAAGATTTCTCCCTCTACTTCGTCATGTAAAGTACTCAACTATCTATTTGCCTATCTAAATTCTCAGTCTCCCTAAAGGAACACTTCTCCTTGGTATTTTCTTTTTTTTTTAAATCTCTTATTTATATACTATAACAATTTACAGTAGCACATACTATTAGAAAACCACAACAATAACAACATAATTGTAATGCAAAAGAAGAACTATCTTCCACAATGCACACACAAAAAAAACCCTTTTCAAATTATCTCATCTCCAGAGAGATTAACTTTGCATCACTCCCTTCCCCTCCTCAATCTTAGCAAAAATGTATAAAAAGTCATCCCTCAGTCCATCCAGTTCGTAGCAGAGTTTGGATCCCACCCCAACTATACAGCTAGCTTCTCTACTTTTCCACGACGTTCTGCTAGACTTCTTCAGAGCTGCCCAGCTGTCTTCACAAAGCAGGCTTGTATGTCTTTGAGTCTCATTTTTCATTTTCTCCCTTAGTAGCAGGTAGCTTGTTAGGGAAAGGGTTTAAGCTGTGTTTGTACTTCACGTGTGCATTTATTTCCTTTCTCTATTTTCATTTATCTGACTTAACTTCGTGCTCTTTCTGTTAATTTAATACATTTATTTTCTTTATTTTCTTTATTTTCCCCTTCAGTGTTGGTCTGTATCTTGACCCAAGTATACACAGGTTACAATCTTGTTCATTAATACCCCACTATACAAGTGTTTTTTCTTTGTTAGCAGAAGAACATTTTTGCTAACTACAGGGGCTGCACTTGTATTGGTGATTTGGGTAACAATGTCCCCCCTTAGTCATTTCTAAACTGAAAAGTCCCAGACTCTTCAGCCTTTCCTCAAAGGGAAGATGCTCCAACCCCTTAATAATCTGGGTTGCCCTCCTCTGTACTTTTTCTACCTCTGTGATATCCTTTTGGAGATACAGTGACCAGGAGGAATTTCAGACAGACGATATAATCCGGAAGAGGAACAGTTCTCAAACGGTTTCTGGTCTGTCATTTCAGACAGAACCGTTTTAGAACCGGTTCCCTACCGGAATATATTTGTAATTTCACACACAAACGCTTCTGTCTCATTTAGGAAATGGGGCTGAAGCATTTTACCTGTCAACTGCTTCCAAGTAGTCTTGGAAGTTTGCCTTTTTCACCGCAACTGCACACTGGGTTGACACTTTAATTGAGCTATCCACTACAACCCCAAGATCTTTTCCTCTCTCAGTCTCAGCAAGTTCAGACCCCATTAGCCTCTACTTGAAGCTGTGACTTTTTGTCCCAATGTGCATCACCTTATATTTATCAACATTGAACTTCATTTGCCACATTGTCGCCCACTCACCCAGTTTGTAGAGGTCCTCTTGGAGCTTTGGTTTTCACATCTTAAATAATTTGGTGTCCTCTGCAAACTTGGCCACCTCACTACTCAGCCCCTAGTTCCAGGTCATTTATTAAATAATACCAGCCCCTTGTGGGATCCCACTTCTTACTTCCCTCCATTGTGAGAACTGTCCATTGATTCCTCCTCTTTGCTTCCTATCATTTAACCAGTTTTTAATCCATAAGAAAACCCAGCCTCTTAACCCATGACTGCTAAATTTACTCAGGAGTCTTTGTTGAGGTACCTTGTCAAAAGCCTCTTAAAAGTCCAGGTATATAATGTCTACTGGGTCACCATTGTCTACATGCTTGTTCACTTTCTCAAAAATTTCAAAAGGTTGGTGAAGCAGGACTTCCCTTTGCAAAAGCCATGCTGATTTTCCCTCAGCAAGCTTTGTCCTTCCATGTGCCTAACAATTCTATCTTTGATTACAGTTTCTACTAATTTGCCTGGCAGAAACATAAGACTGACTGGCCTGTAATTTCCTGGTTCCACTCTGGATCCCTTTTTAAAAATTGGTGTCACATTTGCTACTCTCCATCTTCTGGCACAGTGACTGAATTTAGTGATATGTTACATATATGGGTTAGTAGATCAACGACCTCACATCTGATTTCCACCTTTAGTCATCTCCCTTATTTCCTTCTCCATCTCAAGATCAGCCTCTAGGGTTTGATCAGGTGGGCGATAGTACGCCCTCTCTTTTAAGTAACCCCTAGGGCCCAGTATTTCCACCCATATTGCTTCTGTTGTGGAATTAATTCCCCTGATGTGTTTTTTTTAAAACTTCTTGGACTCTATGCTGTATTTGATGTACAATGCAACACCAACAATAACTCATCCCTCCCTGTCCTGCCTATAGAGTTTATACCCAGGAATGACTGTATCCCTTAGATTTTCCACATTCCAATATGTTTCTGAGATACTTACTATATCTAAATTGTCATTAAACACCAAGCACTCCAGCTCCCTCATCTTGGCTTGGACATTTCTAGCTTCGGCATAATATGTTTCCCTCTCCAGTAACACTCGCCTCCCTTGGCCCCAATCACCACACATGACCGTCATTCACCATCATACCCTCACTACCAAGTTTAATTACACTCCTATCAATATTACCCTGAGTGTTTTTACACAATCATCCCTTGGACTGATTTGTCCCAAACCAGAGGCTCCCCAACTCCTGTTGGCTTTCACCCTGGGATTAGCTTAAAAGTTGCTCTGCCACCTTTTTGATATTAATTTCCAACAGCCTGGTTCCCTTTTGGTTCAAGTGAAGCCCGTCTTTTTTGTACAAGTTCGGCTTGTCCCAAAAAGTTCCCCAGTGTTTAGCAAATCTAAACCTTTAGTCCTGGCACCACTTTCACATCCACACATTGAAACCCCTGAACTGTGCCTGTGTAGCTGGCCCTGTGCATGGAACCGGCAGCACTTCTGAGAATGCTACCTTTGAGGTCCTGGCCTAGTAACCTAATTTTTTCCTAGTAACCTAATTTTTTTTCGAACCACACAACTACATTTCCCAATGTCACTGGTGCCAATGTGCATCATGATTGCTGACTCTCCCCCAGCACTACCTATCAACCTGTTTAGACAGCATGTGATGTCCTCAACCTTCGCACCAGGTAGGCAAGTCACCATGCAGTCAAAATGCCTGTCACAGACCCCACTCTCTATATTCCTAATGACTGGATCACCCACTACCAGAAGCCCACATACCCCCAGCCTCCAGAGGTATCCTCAGTATGAGAGGATATCAGTCCATTGCCCAAGGAAGAGGTAAGAGCAGAAGAGCCACATCCCTCCCTCTCAGGCTGACATCCTCTGACCTCGAGACTCTCACTCTCCACAAGAGCAGAAGAGCTGTCAGCATAGGAGTGGGACTATTCCAGTAAGCCTCAGCTTCTCCAGGTCAGCAACCCTAGCCTCAAGGGAATGAACCTGCTCCCTGAGAGCCACGAGCTTCATGCAATGAGCACACGCCCACGATTTCCACCCAGTGAGTAGATAATTGTATATGTGGCAGTCTCTGCACAACACTGGAGAGCCCCTGCTCCCTTGCTGGCTTTCTACCTTCATAACTGGTTAGTGGTTTAAAGTTATCTGGACTGATGCAGGGTCCTTAGGCCTGATCCCCAGGCCAAGAGCCCTTCGACTCTCATCCTTCAGCTAGCACCTCTACCTAGGAGGAGCCTTACAGTTCATAGGCCCACAGCCCCTGCCTTCCAGCAACAGCAGGGTGAGGCTTGCAATCAGCCTCAGGCAAACAGACCTTGCTCAATGAGCAACAGACCAGACAAAAGACCTAAACAGACCTAGACAAAAACAGCACTCTTCAGCAGACTACAAGAACCCACTCACCCTCAAAGTCTGTCATCTCACAAACCAACCTCAGTTAATTCTCCTCAGTAGTTTAACAGTTTAGGAAAGGCAAAAAAACCAAAAACCCACTCACCTTCCCAGCAGCTCTCTCCTGGGTTCTTTCTCCCAGCTGGGCTGGTTCAGTTCTGTTCTGGCTCACCACTGCTGAGAGTAAGGCAGCAGTCTAGGCACCTGCAGAGACAGGCAATGTCTGGCTGTCAAGCACAAGGCTCGCAATCTCCTTCCAGAGGGCAGCCTCCCTTCCTCCCTTTCACAGCCAGAGCAGCTTTGATACCATTTTATTTCTTCCAAACATGTGATTAGCAAAAGACATTACTACTGTACTCAGAAAATGTAGAGAGAAATAGCAACAGATAATACAACAACCGCCCTTGAAATATTTCTTGCCACCTCTCACTCCTACCTAACCAGAGATCTGGATACCTACACAAAGAACTATCAGATATTTACAGACAATTCCCACATCCATATCTCCCCCTCCATATGCACAGCTGTTGTTTGCCATTAAATTTCACATCTGGGTTCCAATCATGGATGCAGTCTACCCCTTAATGGGCTGATATAACAGGTACAGAAGCCAAAGGCACAGCCTTTCCTTTAAAATAAAAAGAAAGAACTGTGAGACATGAACTGATAGTGTTGCTATTGTTATCCGCAACACATATTCTTAGAATACGCCACTCATTCTGCAATTCAGTCTTCAACATATGGAACAGCCAGTCAGGGAACTTTGTGGAGAACCCTCCCACTGAAATGGCACCCTTGTTTACCATCCCTAGTTTTACAATTTAGGCATTGAAGAGTTAAGCACCTTTAAATATCTTGGAAGTTGTTTCTAAGGCTATTACTCTAGTTGATTTTAAAAATCAGGATTTAATAGCCTGTATTACATACATTATCTCTTCATTCCACTATGTAAAACCCTGTCAGAAAACCATCAAGAGCCAAATGTTGTGTGCTTTTAGTCTTAGGTTTTAGGTACCTGGTTTTTAAAACACTGGATTGTTTCACAAGTCAAGAGATGGGTTTTTAAATCCTTCAAAGCTTGTGGCAAATATACAGATCTTCGTCTAGAGTTACAAATCCTATCAGAAGGTTTGTAAGCCCCACAAAAGATTTGAAGGAGAAAGTTTTCATTTACAAATGTGTTCTTCGCCTTTTGGGACATGCACATAAGTGACTTATGTATAAAGAAGGATTCCACACTCTTATTTGGGTTAGACTGATCAATCCTTCTCTTGTCACATCCACTACTCTAAACCCACAATCTAGTTATTTGGTATCTACTTTGCTTTACTGTATAAAAAGGAAGGGGGTGTTCATAGCTCTACCATTTAGGCTGGGAGTGGGCTTTACTCAAATCCCCATTGGTGCCTGTTTCCCTATGAGAGGCTAAGGAGGAGTGACTCCACATGGGGTGCTTCCTGACGCTGTTGCTCCCGGCCACTGTACCCCCTGCTGCCACCTGCCTCCACCCGTTTCCCCCAGTGCCCAATCCCCCTTTGCTGCCCTAGCCCAGAAGTCAGAGCAGCGACTGCCCCTTGTTCCCCAGAAGTCTTTGCACTTAGTACAGCAAGCCGTGCATGCTCATAGGTTCCATTCTGTTTAAAGATGCCCAGGGAATCAAAATAGAAGTATTTTAGAATGTTTTCAGCTATGAAACATTATGTCGTGCTCATAGTTAGCACATTGTTAACATATGCTAGTCAGTCAGAAGTTCAAGTGGTGCAGCTTTTCCTGGATCAAGACCAGCCTGAATCTTTTTTTTTTCTTTGGGGGGCAGTCGCTAGGCAAAAGATCTGTAGTAGAACCTTACATCTTCTGTGGGTCAGACACCTTTCCCTCTCCCACCAAAAGTATGTCACAGGTGCTTCTACAACTTTTAACATAACTTTAACAAACCAGCATATGCTAAGAATGGGCCAAGTGTGGAAGGGTATGATGGCACATTCAGCCTCTGAAAAATGACCTGGGCATCCTTATTATTATTTATGAATTTACAAAATGTATACCCTCATCAGGGATATACATAATTAAAAACATATCTTAAAAACTATTAAATCCAAACAAAAACATATAATTAAAATATAGGGTTGCCAGCCCCCCCCCCTGGAGACAGGGGTCCCCCACTACCAGTCCCCACCAATTAACTGGCTGGAGGGGAAACTTATCAGGAGAAAGAGGAAGGCCCAGGCCACGTTGCCAATACCACACCAGACATGATGTTATCATGCCAGAAATGCCCAGGCAACATTGTAGTATTTGGGCAAAAACTCTATGGTAGAAGCCATTTTTACTATAGAGTTTTTGCCCAAACCAAAACTTCATAGCAATATCGCAGCATTATGATGTCACTTCCAAGCGACACCAGCAACATAGCCTCTTTCTACTGGTAAATCACCCCCCATCCCCCACCGGTCACCAGGAGGGACCTAGCAGCCCTATTAAAATAATTTCAACTAAGTTAAAATATACATACAATACAATCAAAAACATATGCATAAAAACAACAACTAAAACACTGGAGCAAGAAGGAGAAATCACTGCGGGAATACATAATTTAAAACATATCTTATTAAACCCTGAGATGTAACTACAACCATGGTTAGCTACAGGGGTCTTGTTGTAGAAAAAGAGCTGCCGGAGCTCATTAGCATAACGCATTAGCATAACTTATTTGCATATGCCACGCCCCCTGACATCACCGGAAGTGACAGAAGGCCACACCCCCTGACATCACCGGAAGTGTGTCAGAAGGCCCGGCTACTTACCCTCCTGCTTCATCCTCATTCCCAAACGGAATGAGGATCGAAGCAGAGGGCGGGGTAAAGAAGGGGGCGGGGCTTCACCACGTGACCGCCCCGCCCCCTAGAGGTTCTCTTCCGGAGCTCCGTACCTGAGAGCTCCCCCCCGACTAGAGCCCTGGTTAGCTATAACATGAATAGACTGTGTAGATTCTTGGCTTTGTGTGCTTGCTCCCTCACACATGGCTTGATAATAACATCTTCCACTTTGTGGTAAAACCATAGTTCGTCATTACATCCAAAGCATAAACTATAACTTGCTTTTCTCCTCAAATCAGGATTCTAATCTCTGGATTGATCCTAGTTTGTGGTACTGGTTTGGAGTGAAAAGCAAAAAACAAAACAAACAAATCATGTTTTGAGGTTCAGGTGTAATGACCAACTATGATTTGCCTTGAAACCAAGTCTTTAATTGTCCAAGAGAAGAAGAGAAGAGATTGTATTTATACCCCGACCTTCACTACCCAAAGGAGTCTCAGAGCGGCTTCCAAACTCCTTTCCCTTCCCCTCCCCACAACAGACACCCTGTGAGGTAGATGGGGCTCAGAGAGCTCTGACAGAAATGGCTCTTTTTCAAGAACAGCTGTGCCAGAACTATCGCTTGCCCAAGGTCATCCAACAGGTGCAAGCCGAGCAGTGGGGAATCAAACCCAGTTCTCCCAGATTAGAGTCCGCGCACTTAACCACTACACCAAGTGCTTGCCCTGATGCAAATGGTCCAGGCTGATCTGGTCAGATCTTGGAAGCTAAGCAGGGTCAGCCCTGGAGGCAGGCAATGGCAAACTGCCTCTGAATCTCTCTTGCCTTGAAAACCCTATGGGGTTGTGTCATGGGTTGCAACAATGGCACTTTCCAGTACCATGTAAGAGAAGGAGCAAGTGGGAGGGAGCACAAGAGTCCAAGGATCCTCCAGGTTTGTTCACAAAAAAGTTTGCCATTATGCCTGAATGATGCACAAGTCTCCCTGATCTCAAACAAGAAGGCAATAGCACAATGTCCTCAATCGAAACACCAGGATACAAACAAAGCAGTGCACTACTGCTTCTGATAGCAGCAGAGAACAAGTGCACAAGTGGCAAATAAAGGAATCACCGAAACAAGTGCACAGGCATTTTTAAATTCATAAAATCTACTCAAAGGTATTCAACTTTAATTAACTACCTGTTACTAGCAATGCAAACTCAACATTCAAGGAACTGAGTGGAAATCCCTTAAGAAGTAAATATTTAAAAAAAACAAGAATATTGACTTCCCTTGTGTTGGAATATGCAAGCTCTGTTGTGTTTCGATAGAGAAGGTGACAAGACCATCCTGAAGGGAGCAGCAGAAGAGACAAGTAGTCAGTACTATTTTCAAATAGACTCCTTCCTGTCTGACTGATTGGCTCAATTGGGGTTTTTACTGCTCCTGCTGAGAACTCTTTGTTACTGACTCTCTCCTAGCTAGTTCGATTGACTTCTCTTTCTCTCTCCTCTTTCTTACGTTTGTTCTCTTCTTAATAAACTGACTTTATTCTTTAAACAGCTTGTGCCCCCACTTTACTGTATACCTATAGTCTGCCAATAGGGTTCTAGGCCCAATGTGAGCACTTCAGCTGTGAAAGAAAGAAAAGACAGATCAGTAGGCAAATGAAGAAAGAACTAAGATGGTGACTTCCTGCAGCATTCAGCACAGTTACCTACCAGATAGCTTTACAGAAAGCAATTATTTGATATGGAAGGAGAGAATGAAGAGTCAACTGCTATGGCATGCTGTTCAAAAACCCCAGCCGGAAAATGATGATTCAGCAGAAAGCAAAAAGCCTTTGATGCTGACAACGAGAAGGCAAGAGGAGCCATGATAAAAGGTTTGACTGATAGAGACATTCTAAGAGTAATTCAAATGCTAACTGCTACAGCTGTATGGTGTGAATTGGAGAGGCTTTATGTAAATTTGTCTCTGAAAAGCCAGCTCTACATACAAAAGAGATTGTTTAGCACTAAAATGTCAGAAGGAGTAATTTGTGTGACCACAGATGAAATGTTTAGTCTAACTCAACAGTTATGTTTAATCTAACTCAACAGTTAAGAAGTGCTAGGAAAGAGATTGCAGACCAGGACTTGGTTGTGTTGCTGTTCATTAGCCTGCCAAAGTCTTATGAAAATGCTGTTTTTCGAATTGAAGCAAAAGGAAAATTGTGTTCCACAGAAGTAATAAACAAAATTGAGCAGAAATACAAACAGACAATTTGAGGAATCCAACAAGCAAGTTGAACCGAATGTTGATCAAATAGCTCTAAATGTAAACAGCAAGATTAAAATAATTTGTCATTTAAGTGGAAAACCAGATCACATTAAAAGAAACTGCAGTGCTTTTAAGCAGAAGAGTACCTTTCCAAAAGAAAGAAAAGGGGAGAATTCCAGGCAGCCACCATTGAAAAAGTGTTTGATACTGACTCAAAGGAGCTACCAAAAGTCACACTTGGTATTTAGATAGTGCATGCACAATGCACATGCATGCACATAAAGTCTTCTTTGAGACACTAAACGAAGAAAGGAGAGAGACATTAAGCATGGCAGACAGGAGATCTGCAATTGCAGAAGGGTTTGGCTCAAGAATAGTAAAATGCAAGCTCCCAGATGGACAGATCAGAGAGGTCTTCATTGAAAATTGTGTGTATGTGCCTCAATTTGCAAACAACCTGATTTCTATAAGAGTACTTGCAAAAAGATGAATGGCCATACCATTGGAGAAAATGTTTTAATAAGAAAAAGGGAGAACTGATTGCAACTGGGAAAGTGCATCAGGACTTGTATGCTTTAGAGACATGTATGCAAAGTGCAAACCTAACTGAACAATCACAAGAAATGTTCCTGGATATGGCATAGACGTTTAGGACATAGTGATAATTATGCTGTTGCCTAGCTTGAAAGCCAGAACTTGACTAAGAGGATACAGATAAACAAGTGAACTATTGAAAGAGACTGTATGCATTGCATTCAAGCTAAAGGATCTAGACCTAGGCTGTGTTCACATGTTCATTTTGATCGGGTTTCACCACTGTTCCCAATCGCATTTAAAAGGGCTGATCAGATGGCTGCATCTGTCTCCCATATCAAAGCAGACTCACCCCTGCAATCCTCCCAGTTTCCTAACACTTTTTCCAACACCAAGAAAATCAAATACTTTCCAAATATTTGCACTGTGAATCCGCAATTTTGCCAATTTGGACAGCCGTCTCTTGCTATGAATGTGATTAGGTTGTCTGAACGTCCTTCTTGCGCTGAATTTTTTTTCCAGCTTTTGCTGTTGTGCACATGATCAATCCTGCGCTGAATATATTCAATGCATGAACATTCAAGTGCACATATATAGACTGCAGTGCTTGGTTGTATGTCGGTAGTCCATTTTGTTTGGGGGGGGGGGAAACACTGCAAAAACAAGGGACTACAGCACATCCAAGTGTGAGCAGTGATTTGGCCATGTGCATATGGGCATGCACAAAGAAAAAATGTAAAAACTCACGCCATGCCACCATTTGGGTGGTGCGGCTATCTGGATGGTTGTCTGAACGTCCTTCTTGCACTGAAATTTTTTTCCAGCTTTCGCTGTTGTGCACATGATCAATCCTGCTCTGAATATATTCAATGCATGAACATTCAAGTGCACATATACAGACTGCAGCGCTTGGTTGTATGTCGGTAGTTCATTTTGTTCAGGGGGGAAACACTGCAAAAACAAGGGACTACAGCACATCCAAATGTGAACAGTGATTTCAACATGTGCATATGTGCATGCACAAAGAAAATTTTTTAAAACTCATGCCATGCCACCATTTGGGCGGTGCGGCTATCTGGATGTTGCCTGGAGCCTTGGCGCAAAATGCAAGTGGTTCAGGGAGGAATGTGTGATCATCCCAACCTGCAAAAATACCCCCAATCAAATATATAGTGGGAACAAATCGCGGTAAGCTTGCCGTGTGATCACAGCCATGAGACAAGCAAGATACAGCACCCTCTGGAGTTGATACATAAAGAAGTTTGTGGTCCAATGAAGACTGAGACCCCTTGTGGGCTCAGATATATAGTAATTTTTATTGATGATTTTTCAAAGCATACAGTAACCTACTTGATCAGAGAGAAAAGTCAAGTATTGGAGAAATTTAAGGCACATGCTGCAAATGGTCAGCAACAGATTCCAGAGAAAGCTACAGGCAATTCGCACCAGCAATGGAGGAGAATATGTGGGACATGACATGAATTATCTAACTGAACAAGGAATACAGCATCAGCTTACGGTCCCAAACACTCCAGAACAGAATAGCATAGCAGAAAGGAAGAATTGCTCCCTGACTGAGATGTGCATGCTGCTTGAAGCAGAGCTACCTGAGAAATACTGGGGAGAAGCAATCAACACTGCTACCTATCTACAGAATGAACTGCCTACAAAAATTGCCATAAAACACACCATATGAACTGTGGAATGGGCTCAAGTCCAGCATGAACCACCTGAAAGTATTTGGGCTTTCAGCTACATCCCCAAAGAGAAATGGGCCAAGATGGATCTGAGAACTGAACAAGGTATTTTTGCAGGATATGCACTGGGATGTAAAGAGTACAAAATCCTTAACCCAAGAACAGAAGATGTGCAGATGCATGCTGCTTGAAGCAGAGCTACCTGAGAAATACTGGGGAGAAGCAATCAACACTGCTACCTATCTACAGAATGAACTGCCTAAAAAAAATGCCATAAAACATACTATATGAACTGTGAAATGGGCTCAAGTCCAGCATGAACCACCTGAAAGTATTTGGGCTTTCAGCCACATCCCCAAAGAGAAATGGGCCAAGATGGATCTGAGAACTGAACAAGGTATTTTTGCAGGATATGCACTGGGATGTAAAGAGTACAAAATCCTTAACCCAAGAACAGAAACTGTAAAAATCTGCAACATAGTCTACATTGACAAGAAAGAAAAATCTACAAATACGGGAAAAGTGGATATTAGAGAATCCACACCAACAGAAGAAAATAGAGCACAGCAACCAGAAACAGTGCAACTGAGCACCATGGACCATACAGACGACACACCTACAGAGCCACAAGACCCAGAAGGGGCTGCAGAGCCAGATGTCAGGTGGTCAAGTAGAACAAACAAGGGAGTACCACCAAGAAGGCTCTCCTACCTGACAAAGACAGAGGCTGTAACTGAACCTTCCACATGGGAAGACATAGAAAGAATGCCTACCAGCCAAGCAGAAAGATAGAGAAAGGCTGCAGAAGAGGAGATTGAATCCCTAATTAAAAAACAAACATGGACACTTACGGAACTACCTTCAGGAAAAAGGGCAGTAAGATGCAAATGGGTCTTCAAAACCAAATATGATGCAGAAGGAAGGGCTTCTTGAAGTGGAGTATTGCCCTACAGAAGATATGATTGCAGATGCACTTACCAAGCCACTTCCAAATGAGAAATTTGAGAGCCTATGCAAGAAAACTAATCTTGGGGACTTTGCACACTACACCTTGAGAAGGGGTGTTGGAATATGCAAGCTCTGTTGTGCATAGATAGAGAAGATGACAAGAACATCCTGCAGGAGGCAGCAGAAGGGACTAGTCAGCATACTGAGATTAGGGGCTTCCTAGACGCTGAACTGCAGGCTGTGGAAGGTCAGTAGTTCAGCAGTTCGAGACCCGGGTGCCGCATGATGGAGTGAGCTCCCATCTCTAGTTCCAGCTCCTGCCAACCTAGCAGTTCGAAAGCAAGAAATTGCAAGTAGATAAAGCTCACCCTAGATAGCCTAAAGGGAGACAGCTACATACATTCATAGCTGTGTGTTGTGTTTGCTATGTACAGTACAAAACTGTATTTTTTGTTGGAATATGCAAGGTCTATAATGCACAGATAAAGAAGATGACAAGAACATCCTGCAGGGGGCAGCAGAGGGGACAACTAGTTAGCATAGTGAGATTAGGGACTTCCTACTATTTTCACATTGTATCCCTCCTGTCTCCTGATTGGCTCAATTGGGGTTTTCCTGGTCCTGCTGAGAACTCTTCATTACTGACTCTCTTCTAGCTAGTTAGACAGACTTCTCTTTCTCACTCTTCTTTCTTACAAAGTTTGTTCTCTTCTTAATAAACCAACTTTATCCTTTAAACAGCTTGTGCTCTGCTTTACTGCATATCCACACTCTGCCAACACCTAGATTTTCCCCGTTGTTAATCAACGCAACTGCACTGATATGGAGAACTAGCAATCCTTGATCAATCTTAAGCAATTTTTTTTGAAAAATTACATATTAATATCTCCCCAAAAGCATGGGGAGATTCCAGCTTTGGCATATACAAATACATCTGCACTGAGCATGTAGAGCCCATGAGACTTGAAATGGTGTGTGGACTGGCTTGGCATTGTTTCCCATCCTGGATTTTGGGATGGCTGAAAGTTTGCTGTCCTCAAAATTCCCACCTTGATCTTACTACCTCTAGTAGTGTTGTGGACTTTTTAGATTGTCCCTACTCCTGTGCTCTTAACAGGAGCTTGACCCATAAAAATATAGCCACTGTGAAGGTTTCACACTACTTATCTACATTCCAGGAATATCTATACCAGATTCATTTCTATATGTCAGGCTACAGTTGAAGGACCAAGAATGAGAGATAGTTAAAAGTGAGCAACCTTAAATATTAGCCTTCAAGAAATTCCCACTGAATAGTCTGTCTCTCTTCCGGCCAGCTATTCATTCCTCTCTGTAAAGGCCCATCTCACTTGGAGAGCCCTAACTCTAGAGAAAGACATTGGACTACTGTTATTTTGAGACACTGGGCTCTTCTGCTCCTGCTCTAGGGTGCATCTGCTGAAACATGTGCATAGGGCAAAGGCAAAGTCCAGATGGAGGACAAAGTAACTACCAGGTTACTCTCATGTGTGTTAACAAAGGTGGCTCAATATGATATGGCCATTTTTTAATTACAGGAGAGGAACATTAAATTAAAAACAAACTTATTAAAACTACCCAAGAACAGATACAGCTTTAAACTTTAGCTTCAAATAGAAGGAAAATAAATAGCTTCTGCATTTCTGTGTGTCTGTAAATCAGCAATGCTCTCACCATCTCATACTGCTTCTGTTTGGCCATTCTCCCTGTCTCTGTTTTCATGTTTTCATTTTTCTATGGCTGTATGAAACATATTTCTCAGTTAAGTAGTTGCTTTTGAGAGTTGTTGCCATAACAACCGTTTCATTTCACGATATGCACCCTATCTCTGAAATACAGAATTTCTTCTTAAAGGAGCATGTGCCACACACATCAAAAGGGAATATGCACTCATTATTCTTACATTATTTTGTAGGAAAATAGATGTTTTTCAGCAAATACGTTTTCTGACTTGATTCCCCCCCATCCCCCCCCCCCCCGTTCACTGGAACTATGGCTGGTTGGAGGTGGGGAGGAAGGTTTAGCCTGCCTATCATGCAATATCTCATTGTTTCTAACCCCCCAAATACTGAGAATCCTTATTGCATTCCCTGTTTTCTCTATATAGCAAGTTGAGTGTCCCACCATTAATGCATTTTAAAACTATTACATTAGATGGTAGATTTTGTTTGCACAATTTTAGTAACATTTTAAGAAGCTTCTTGTTCTAGTCCTGAATATTTTACCTAGAAATCTCTCCAGTGTCAATGGAATGTTTCTTCCCCAAATAAGTTAGCACTGTCAGGTTCAGACCTTTAGAGGACACCTGTGCCTTTATGGCAATCCTGTGCCCAGTTGCTATCCACTGAAATGAGTGGAACTTGCTTCTAATCAAACAGGCTGTAAAAACTGCATACAGAAGAGAATTTGGGAAGGTGTGGTTTTCCCATCTCAGTATTCTACTGAAAGGAGAGGCTGTACTTGCTGGAATTCTTCCTTCTGTGTGGCAGTTTAGAGACCACATTTTATCAGAATCCCAAGATAATGCTCTAGTACCTAGCCTACAGCTATCACGAGCATCTACTTTGTCACTGGCAATGACTAATGCGCACCCATACCCCTTTCTGCCCAGAAAAAAATTTAAAGGTTTTTATTTAGAAAAAATATATGCATACCTACAGGTTGAACATTAGGATTGCCAACTGACCTGGAGCAAAATGCCCTGTCCCTTTAATACAGGCTTAATGGGCTGTTATTTAATAATTCATGCCATGAAAAGATTCAACTGCCCAGTTCCACACATTAAGCCTATATTGGAGGGACAGGACATTTTTCTGCAGGCCAGTTGGCAACCCTATCAGACACTGAATTGTCTCCATAAGTACTGATGTAAATCTTCAGGTTTTAAAAAGGTGGAAAGCTAACTCTCCCCATATGATTTCAATAACTCCCCCACCCATTTTTTTTTCTTTTCCAGCACTCTCAGACACATTAGATAAAGTTGTTAAACTACCTAAGTTGCTTACAGGACTCTGACAGCAGTGATTCAGAGAAGGAGGAAGCATCCTCTCCTTCCATACAACTCCATCTTGCAGCCCAGTGCCAGAAAGTAGCTGTCCCTCCTCCCACCTTCTTCAATCCTGGGGCCCCGTTTCCAGCCCACACTTTGGAAACATTTCCACACCCTTCCCAGGGACCAGTGTTCCCTCTAAGCTGAGTTAGTGTGAGCTAGCTCACAGTTTTTTAGACTCTGGCTCACACATTTCTGTCTTAGCTCAGGAAGGATGGCTCCAGAGCAAACTAATTTATGCAGTAGCCAAATCACTCACTCACAACTATAATGCCAGGAGCTCACAAAGTAGAATTTTTGCTCACAAGACTCCACAGCTTAGAGGGAGCATTGCCAGTGACGTGTGTGGCAGAGTCCCAGGTGTGCCATGCCCACTTCCAGAGGGGCACAAACCCCCAACACTTGTCCTCCTCCATGCTCCACGGGCACCTGCAAAGGGTGCACCCCTCTATGTTGCCATCGGGGAAAAGAGTGGTGGCCAGTGGGAGGAAGAAGAGGCCCACTCCCTCTCAGCAGGGAGAAGCAGAAAGGGAACAGGAGGCCCTTCCAAGACAGTGCCATGGGTGGGAGATCAAGGCAGGCCACCCTCCAAGAAGTGCTACGTGGAGGGTCCAGGAAGCAATCACTCACCTTGTCGATGAGATGATTGAGGTGGATGGCCAACCCTTCTCCCTTGTGGAGGACATAGCCTTTCACCAGCTGCTACCACACCTGGCTCCCCGGTACTCCATCCCCTCATGGAGGACCATGAGCCGTTGAGTCTTGGCTGCCGTGCACCGTTCAGCAGTAGCAATGGTCAAGGCTCAGCTCTCCAGAGCACAAGGCAGAATTGTGCACTTCACGGCAGACCTCTGGAGCAGCCAGCAGCACAACTACCTCTCCCTCACCAGCCACTGGTGGCAACCGGAGGACCTTTCTGCCTGGACTGTCAGGGCATGGCCCAGGGCCCTGGAGGGGACAGTCCAGCTACAAAGCGGTTCTGGTCCATGTGCAGGGGATGGATTTAGGCCACACAGCATGAACCATCACTGCCAGAGTAGCCTGAAGGAGTGGATGGGCAGCAGCAAC
The DNA here is from genome assembly GCF_001447785.1 of Gekko japonicus. Classification (NCBI taxonomy): domain Eukaryota; kingdom Metazoa; phylum Chordata; class Lepidosauria; order Squamata; family Gekkonidae; genus Gekko; species Gekko japonicus. The sequence goes on from NW_015175358.1 coordinate 3,838,602, forward strand.
ATTGTCCGTGGCTCACAGATGCCAGTGCCAACATGCTGGCACTGGTGAAGGCTGTGCACCTCAAGGGCATCGTCTACCTGGCCCACATGCTTCACCTAGTGGTTAAGGATGTTCTGGGGCTGGGAAGCACTGTGAAGGCCACCTGGGATGCTGCTGGAGATCTGCTGGTACCTGGCCACCCACTTCTCATACAGCATCAAGTCTGCCTGTCTACTGTGCAAGAGGCAGTGGGAGGGGGATGAGTGAACACCAGCTCATCTTGGACTTACCCACCCACTGGAACTCCACCTATGCCATGATTGTGCATTTGGTGGAACTGAAGAGTGCAGTGCAGGATGTCATCTCCCCCATGACCATCTTGAATGGGGAAGAAGAGTTCAGCATCAGCTCCAATGACTGGCTGACCCTCTCCCAAAGGGTGCATGTCCTCAAGCCCTCCCAGGACACCACCACTGTGCACTGCACCCATACGGCCAGCATGGGGCAAGTCATCCTCCTGATTCAAGGGCTGGACCAGGCTCTGGACTCCTCACTGGAGCTGGGACCTCAGGGCCTTGGCACAGAGGTTGCAGGTGGGCATCACCACCAGGTTGCATTCTCTCTGCAAGGAAGGGGAGTACAAGCTGGCCTCTGTCTGTGACCCCCGGATAAAAGCAGCATTGCTCTTCGGAATGCAGAGCTCTTGCAATGGAAGTGTGAACTCTGCAAAGAAGTGCAGAGACTGTAGGCCAGCAGACATGGCCAGAGGGAACAGCAGGTGGACAAGGCTGGTGGGGGGAGGATGAGGAGACATAGCCCAGCACCTCTGCCTCAAAGAGCCCAACCAGGGAGAAGCCCCACTACTGGTTTTCAGTGGCAAACTGGGAGATCAGAAGTTGCGGGGATGCAAAGCATGTGATAGCGGAGGATTTAGCAGAGGTGATGGTGAGGGAGCACCTCACCAAGTGCCCTGAGCCCACCAATGCCAATCCCCTGGAGTACTCATCACACAAGGCTGCCATCTGGCCTGACTTCTCTTGCGTGGCCATAAGTCTCCTCTCTTGCCCTCCCACCAGTGTCCAGAGTGAGCAGGTATTCTCTCACCTAGGAGACATTGTCAGTTCCCACCACGCCCACCTGGACCCAGCCAGGGTGGATGAGTTGGTCTTCCTCTAGATCAACCTCACAGTACTGGGCTATCCCACTCTGGACCTCACAGGGTAAGATCCAGGCCTCCTATTGTCCCCCTGCATGCCCCACCATTGCTTCTCCTCTCTGGGTGATCCAGCATGCGGCCTGCAGGTTGCACCCGTGATGCTTGGGTGGGGGATGGCTGCCTCTACCAAGTGGGGGTGAGCTCCCTCACTCAACACCTACCTCATGAAACAACATCTACCTCATAACACAACACCTACCTCTTAGAATAACATCCATCTCTACAAACATCTGCCTCAACAAACATCTGCCGGTACAAGCAAGCCCGTTTGACTACTCATTCCCGTTGCATTTGTACAATTCATAACAGGTGATCTCTTATCTGTACAATGTGTTCCACTAATGGTGAATAATCAGAAATTTCACCTAGGGGTGGGCTGTGGCCAGAGGATCTATGTGTTTGGGCCTGAGGGGGGCTGGGAATGTTGTGGAGACGCCTCACTGGGTTCCAGTGCTTGCCAGGGGTGCCTCCCAAGCTGTCATGGAGCTACTGTCAGAACTCTGGAGGTGTCTTGTCTTTCTGTATTCTGAATCTGCCTTTGGAGACATGGGGGTGGCCTGGCCATCTCAACATGTGTTTCCATTCCTCTGCAGAGTAGAATTCACTATGGTTGATGGGTGTACTCTGGACCTGTGTTTTTCAGTCCTTGGGAGGGAGGGCTATGGGAGTTGTGGACACGCTTCCCTTGCTTGTCTGATGGGGCTGGGGTGCCCACCAGGCTGTTGTGGGGTTAATTTGGGGGACCCCGTCAGAAATCTTGTCATGTCTGCCTTTCCATCATTCCAAATCTGCCTTTGGAGAATTCGGGGTGGCCCAGCCAGCTTGACAGGTGTTTCCTCTGTAGAGTAGAAGAATATACCACAGTGTTTCAGCCCTGGTGGGGGGTTTGTGAGAGTTGTGGATACGCTTCCCTTGCTTGTCTGGTGGGGCTGGGGTGCCCACCAGGCGGTCGTGGGGTCAGAACTCTGGGGATGTCTACCTTTATGTCCTTCAGAACCTGCCTTTGAAGACGTGGGGGGCTGTGAGATTAGGGGGGGATGCTTGCCTTTTTTCCAGTGTCTGGCAAGGGGGGGTCTGCCTAGATGAACTTTCCCTGCAAGATTGCTGTCCCTGGCTTGTTCCTGAGCCATTCCATAGACTCCTATAACTGCAGCTCTTCCAGAGAGCACTGGGGAGACCTGTTTTGAGAGTCCATAACTGGGACCCCATAAATATAATCTGCCCCCAACTTGGAGTCATTGTAGAGGAGTGGGCAGCAGAGTGAGGTTCCCCATTCATTTGGTGTGTGTAACTTGCAAAGGGTATACTTTTGAGCCTGAGCCTGACACTTCCCCCAAAAGTACTTTCCTGGCTTGACCATAGTCCTGTTGGGTTTGCACTGACACAGCGGCACTGGTTCTGCTGGGCTTGTAAAACTCCACATGCACGCACACACACACACACACACACTTTCAGTTTCTACTGCATAGGTTATCTGGGACTGATTCTGTTCTGCTGGGCTTCTATTGCCCTTGCTTTTGTATTGGGTTTTTATTTTTGCTCCATTGGAAACAATGGAGAATGGGGGCACCTTCTTCGGGGGGCCATAAATCCAATCCTCACCAGGTAGAGGAGAGTCTGCCAGAGATTGCCTGTGAGTTTGGTGTCTCTAGTTTGCATAGGATCCGTTCTATAAACTCCCAAACCTCCTGAACCTGCACCTGTCATTTCTCCAGAAAGCACTTTCCTGGGGGCACCTTCTTGGGGGTCATAACTTGGAACCCCCAAGGCCAATCCTCACCAAACTTGGTGGGCAAGTAGAGGAGAGTCAGCCAGAGATCCCTTGTGAGGTTAGTGTCTCCGGGGGGGGGGGCATTCTACCATATCACGAACCAAACCAGTTTAGTGCCAAAAAGTTTGTGACGGTCCATGATTCGTGAACCAGGCATGCCATGAACCACAAACCAAACCCATCCCTAGTCATATAGAGACACAGACAGTCTCCTCTGGTTAAACCAATTAAAACAAATACATGGAAAAGCATAATGTGTCACATAAGTGTCAATCTGTGCCTTGCAAGATCTATATTGCAACAGTCTATCCCTAGTCATACAGTCAGGTCTATCCCTAGTCATACAGAGACACAGACAGTCTCCTCTGAAGGTGGTGGTACATACTTTTGAGTGCAAAAGAAGAAATTGCTCCTGTTGATTGACATCAGTGGGCTTCAGTTTTTCTGGACCCAAGAGCCACTTCTAACCCCATCTTAAGTATGGTGCCTGCTTTTAAAACATTCTTTCACTCCCAGAGAGACACCAATCCAATCCAAATACCTTTACTGGCATAAAAATACCTTCTCTCTTTTTCTCCCTTGCATTGTCTTTCTTCTCTTCCCCTTTTTCTGTGTTTCAGCATTATAATCTGCTCTTTCCCTCTCCTGCTGTATCCTAGCCAGGAGGGAAACTGCATATAATGTTTACCTCAGCATCCTCTGTGATGTCATAATGTATGCTGGTGCACACTTCTAGAACCATCCACGGCAACCAATGCTAGCACCATTTTAGTACTGGTCAAACCAATGAAAACAAATATTTGGAAAAGCATAATGTGTCACGTTAAGTGTCAATCTGGGCCTTGCAAGATCTATATTTGCAACAGTCTAGCAACTCAAGTTTAGCAACGTTATAGCTTACCTATCCTAAGGCTGCAATCCTGTGCCTTTCTTACTAGACAGCAAGACTTGTTGAACTCAGTGGCATTTACTCTTGAGTAAATATGTACAAGACAAGGTTGCATATAACTTTAAATGTCACAGCTAGCATCAAACTAAAGATGAACCCATTTTTACTACCCACAACTATATCTGATCAGACAGGGCACCCCGGCCACGCATCACAACAGCAAAAATCTTGGACGTGGATATGAGATATCCAGATTCCAATCTCAGTTCAGCAATGGCATTCACTGTATGACCTTAGATAGCTCCTGACTCTCAGAATTACTGTACAAAACACTGATGCACAAATCTGAAAACCATCAGGCCATTTAGGATTTGGCCCACTCCGCAGATGAAATTTAGTTTGTGCCATTCTGAGAAATTTCTAAGGAGAGAGAGAGAGAAAGAGAAAGCATGGCTGGTTCCACATGAGGGCACAAAACCACTAGGATTGCCAGTCTCCAAGTGGAAATCTCTTGGAATTACAACTGCTCTCCAAACGACAGAGATCAGTTTCCCTGGAGAAAATGGCTGCTTTGACAGTGGAATATATGGCATTATACTCAGCTGAGGTCTCTCCCCTCCCCAAATCCCACCCTCCTCAGGCTCCATCCTAGGGATGCCAGCCTCCAGGTGGGACCTGGGGATCCCCTGGGGTTACAGCTCATCTCCAGACTGCAGAGATCAGTTCCCCTGGAGAAAATGGATACTTTGGAGGTTGGAGTCAATGGCACTGTCCTCCCCAGGTTGGAGGTTGGACTCGAGATCCCTGCCCTCCCCAGGCTCCACCCCCAAATCTCCAGGCATTTCCTTACCTGATCTGTCAACTGTACCCCCCCATTCCCCGCTGCTGGCCAGGGGGGACCTGGCCACTCTACTCCATCCCCAAATCTCCAGGGATTTCCCAACCTGAAGATGGCAACCCTAATCCCCACAGTGGAAGTTGTCCAGGTGAGCAAGGACAGCATTCACAGGCAGTTGTCCTCGTGCTGCTTCCTGCTGGAGCCAAACCCCACCTTACCCCTTCCGCTTCCTCATTTTCACACAGAAGTGTTGACCTGATGAGAATCTTGCTAGACCCTCCTGCAGCCTGGTGAGTCCCCTCTTTCCCCCTCAGCTGAATCTCCCCCTTCAGCTGCTAAACAATAAAAGCCCCATTAAAGAGCTGAAAGTGGAGGGGGGAAAACTGATCTTAGCACTGCCATTTTAAAGGTGGCGCTAAGCTCCACTCCCCTTCCACACAGCAGATCCTCCCCTCCTGCCTTCATCCCTGGTTGGCTGGTTTAAAGAAGTAGTCTGAGATGCCCTTTCTAGTTGCCTTCTAAAGGTAGGGTTGGGGTTAGCCTGCAAATCAATACCCATGCAGCAATAGGGTTGCCATCTTCCAGGAGGTGGCTGGAGATATCCTGGGATTACAACTGATCCCCAGGAGACAGAGATCAGTTCACCTGGAGAAAATGGCTGCCTTGGAAGGTGGACTGTATGGCATGATAACCCTCTGAAGTCCCTGCCCTCCCCAAGCCCCACCCTTCTCAGGGTCTACCCCCCACATCTCCAGGTATTTCCCAACTCTTCCCTTCCAGGTTGGGTGCAGGCAGATGTTTCACATGAAGGCAGTGGCACGTTATTTCCCCTTTAAGTCCAGCTTCAAGGGAAGGGGCAGTCCAACAGCCCCATGAGGCATGCTTAGAAACAGCATGGTGTTTGTGGGGAAACTTCCAAACAAAGCAGGGGCATGCTGTGTTCCACCCAGGGGGAAATCCACATGTGGAATCAGCCCCTCTTATGTTATCAACGACTAAACCTTCCTTCCTTCTGTCTACAGCAGTGAGGGCAGCAGGAAGAGAAGGGAGAGCCCAAACTGGTCCCCATTCTTCCTCTCCACTGCTTCTTAGAGCACAGAGCCCTACACAGAGTGAATTCCAAACATAATGAAGCAGGAGGGCTAATAAACAACAACCAGGGACAGGCAGATAGTGAAATGGCAACCGACAGATATAAATGAGATGAGATTTTAATATAGATTGGTTTGACAAAGATAGACCCAGGGAGCCTGCATCCTGATCAGAGATCACCTAGTCATATGGAAAACAGCATTTTTATTGAGAATTCAGGGATTGTTACAGATGGTAAAAGGAGCACAGTGTCCTTCGAGGAGATATTTTTGGGGGTGGACTAAAAGGCAGAATGACAGGTGGTCCATAGGGACTATTAGCTAACAGTGCCACTAGTGATGGCTTCATACCTGCTGCTGCCCCATGGAAATCATCCCCAAATGTTGCAATGCTGAAGACCAGAAAATGTCATTCAGCTGCTTTGGCAAGACATGTTCTCCTGTCAGGCAGTCAATCAACTATTCATTCTGAAGGTTTTGTTCATTTCCTTATTTTGTTGCTTTAAAAGAAGAAGAAGAAGTATGTAATGTATATTCTCCATTACAAAATTAACAACTATAAAAATATTTGAATACTGACTGAAGAAGTCTGTTCACCTTCTGGCCTCTCCTGAATCTTAAAAAAAATAATGTAACTCCCACTGAAACTAGTCCAGATAATAATGAATGCAACATTTGTCAGCAGACATATCCTTTTTCTTTGTTTAGATGACCAAAAGTTTGTTAGTTGTCTCAGGAATAGCCACTTATCTCTTATTTTAGCAAACAAAGGACAAAGCCCTGTACAATGTTCAAGGTCTTCAATCTCATTAAATTCACATGGACACTTTTGGTTTTAATGCAGCAATTTAATCCACCTATCATTCGGAACAGCTATCTTTATCCAAGCACATCACAATGTTTTTACAGCGCTCCTTTGTTTATAAGTAGGCATTTTATCCAGATATGGTTCTAGGCCAAACCCTTGTTTTATATATCCCAGAAAACAGTGACATACAAGAAGATCTACCAGCTGCCATGTAATTCAGGTACTAAGGTAATATCACTAGATCTTTTGTTTATTTCAGAATTAGCAGACGGTGGAAGAGAACTGTTATTAGTATTTTATATATACACACACGTTTGGCTAATCCATTCATAAGTAATGGGTGATTTATCAGCATCAGGCAAATAAAGTGGGTTTTGGGTTTTGTGTCTAAAAGAGAACATTTCCGCCAGCTGTGTTAGATCTGGGCTGAGCTTCTGCTTCCCTTCCTGTCTGCATGGATAAGAACCTGGGGTGTGGCCAGAGCGGTGTGTTCTATTGACACGTGGAAGGGCAAGAGCCAAAGGGGTCTTGGCCCTTGGCTCGTAACCTGTGGCTCACATGCTGTGGCCTTGCATGAGCCAGCTAGTGAATCAAGGACCAGCCCAGGATGTGGTTTATTGCATTTTTCTGTTAGTTTAAAACATGTATATCTTGCCTTATCTCTTCAGACTCAAGGCAGCAAACAGTGCAATAACAAGGTTGCAAGGACACAAATTAACAAGATTAGTCCCATTAACAAATTGAAATGCATAAATTACAAATGAAAAACATGCAGAATTTTAAAGAAAACGTCTAAATTTTTGTATTTTGGTAAGCTGCTTTTGGTTCCCATTGGGGAGAAAAGCAAATTAAAAGAAAACCTAAATAAATACATAAAAGGCCTCTGCAGATATGCATAATGCCTATAGATGTTGGAGGCCTGGGATTACACTTATCTGCCCCATGCTGCTACTCTTCCCAACCCTGCCCCTAAACCTACCTGATCTCCACACAATGGATCATGGATGTAATGTTTGAATAAAGGCAAACTTCCCAGTTAGGGGCTGGGAAGAGCTATCTAATCAACACAGAATGCTAAGTAGTGGTAGTAAGCCAAAACCTGAACAGTAACTTGAAAGGTGCTTAATAAGTGTTGTGAACCTTGTAAAAATTTCACTGTATAAAACATCTGTAGCTTGCACTGAGATAGCTGTAGTTGTCTCTTCCAATCACATGCACTGGTGATGTAAAAATCAGAGCTTGGCTGGCTGGGGCTGCCCAGGATTCAGCCCAGTGACATCTGGTAAGTGCCACCAGCCCCCAATATTCCTTGGCGATCCCTCTGTAAACACAGAGGAGCTGAATTACTGAGAAAGGATGAGCAATCACAGATAATTTCCTGGTGTGATCTCCCACATAAGACTGGTAATTGCCCAATGGCTCATGAGAGATAAGTGCTTCCCAAAGTCACAAATTGGGCAAGAGAATGTCTTTCTATAGAGCTGGTTTTCTGGAGTCGAGAAGTATCCATAATGTATGTATGGCCTGCAGCTAAGTTTCCATCCATGGTGAGGGATTTACTTTGGCATCAGTTTCTTGTTGAAAATAAAACTGTACCAAGGGCAGGATGTTGCTTTTAACTAGCCTGAGATGACTAATTATTAAACTCATTTTCTAAAGGTTAGCATATACAGAAAGGCAATTATACGGAGATTAAAACAAGTTCAGAAACCTGATTCATTCTGAAACTATGGTAAACCTAAGTCTTGTACTATTTCTGAGTTTTAATGACCTCAGGAACATTTTATTTAACTTAGATGTCAAATGCAATTTTGAAATGAGAGATGAAATATATTTCATGCCTTTTCCCCCATCATAGCATAGAGCACAAAATTTCACATGCTGATTCTTCCATTGAATTCTAG
>NW_015175358.1:3847128-3855136 GCF_001447785.1 Gekko japonicus
CAAGAGTGGCATTAACCCTTTAAGTTCAATGCTCTTAGAAGCACTAAGCTGTGACGGGAACTTATTCAATACACACTCCTGCTGTTTTCTTATGGACCTCAGTTGAAAGAAACCAAAGCTTTACATGTCCCAGTGAAAGTACATCCACTTCTATAGCCCACAGCTAGGTTCCGATTACTCCCTCAGAGGCCTGATCATTCCCCAAAAGGTATGTCTTCTGGCTCTTAGTTGGCTGTACCAAATTTTGATTAAGTATGGGAAACTGTTCACACAGTTTCACTTGTAAAACGGATTTTCATGCCCGACCACATGTGATTTGTGAATGTGAAGTCTTTATTGCTAGATTGCTCCAACTTTATTATACAGACAGCTTGTCTGGAAGAAGATCAGTTTCTTTTTAAAAAAAAACAAAACCCTTACACCACCACCCCTTTCCATTTAAATAAAGTCTTCAAGACTGATGATAAAAAACAACAAAATAGGAAAATAGGAAAATGCAAACAGAAATCAGGACACAGAATTCAGCAGCCCTACGAAGGACACACAGAGCTAAAGCTGCCAACTCTGGGTTAGGAAATTCCTGGAGCTTTGGAGGGTGGAGCTTTGGAAGGTGGGGTTTGGGAAGGGACCTCAGCAGCCATAGACTCTGCCTTCCAAAGTAGCCATTTTCTCTAGGGGAACCGATCTCTGTCTGGATGATTCATAATTGTGGGAGACCTACAGTCCCCACCTGGAGGTTGGCAACCCTACATGGAGCCCAATGAACAGGGTGAAAAGTCACTCCATGCCCTCTCCACTGGCAAAAGTGGGAAGTGAAGCTTCTCCCCCCCACCCCCACAGCACCAAACAAATAAAAGCTTTTTAAGGTGAGTTCCCCTTTGTACACCTGATCACCCACCCATGACCCAACATGTGTTGGGCATAATGTAGTCACGACCTTAGATGCTGTATGCAGTGGTTTGTTTTAAACCTATTTAAATGTCTTGTTTCAATTATGAATAAATAAGGTGGAGAAGAGCAGTGACCAAGGAAGACAGAGTTAGTGCAAAGGGGGGAAGTGGTACATGAATTGATGTTTTCCTCAGAGAGTAATTATTAATTAGTACTGCAGATCTCCTTATTTAAGGTATGCTATGACCTCTAGTGGCTAGAGAAAAGTCATCTATAGCTCTAGTATAGGAAACTGTGTTCTTAGTGCAATTTAGAGCCACAGTTAAGTGCTTTTAGAAACTTGCTTTTCAGCAGTCATGACGGTACGGATACAAGGCCCCTAGCAAGGACAACGTTGCAAAAGGTGGATACATTTATTTTCTTCCGTTGTGTATTTGCTGGGATCCATTCATCCTACTGCTACACTAGGGCAGACATCTTCCTCAAAGTATTACATTATTTTACATCATTCCGACACTTTTTGCAGGCAGGGTTCTGTGACTTGAAGACATCATGACAGATGGTAATTCAGACACTGAAGCTTTTCTCATTGTTGGATTCTCATACTGCCCTGTGGATTTTTTTTTTCTTCATTTCATGCAACTTAAAGTCACAAGATAAACCAAAATGTCCAGTGGCACTTTAAAGTAACACTATTTATTTCAATATGAGCTTTTGTGATTCACAGCTCACTTCTTCAGAGAGACATCTGAAGAAGTGAGCGTAACTCACAAAAGCTCATATTGAAATAAATGTCACTAGCCTTTAAGGTGCCACCAGACTTTTGTTCTATTTTGCTATGTCAGACTAACACAGCTGCCCTTTTGCAGTCACTAAAACCATGAGAGCCATGCTGGGGGGGGGGGAGTTGAAAATCCTAATTTTAGGCTAAGACTGCAGCTTTGAAATTGACTAAGGCCATACTTTTAGGCATTTTAGTATCATTGTGACCCTCCCAGAGCCCTCTCTCAGAGAAAATGCTCTAACTAAATAAATACATTTCTATTCCCTATTGGAAGCATAAACATTGCATATAGACTTTTCTGTTTCTTTGGGGGGGGGGTTTCTGTTCTGCACATGTTTTGCTCCCTCTAGTAGTTGATTCAATATTGCATCCTTTATGTCCAGCATATAAACCTTTAGTTTAAATCTGTGGGGATATATGCTGGGCATTAACGTATATAATATTGAATTGACCACTAGAGGGAGCAAAACATGTGCAGAGCAGGAAAAAGAACCTTCAGAAACAGGAACGTACAAGGAAAGAAAATGAAAGTGAGGAAAAGCCCTATTTGTCCTGTACAGCTGTAACTATGTAGCATGGGAAAACCCATCTTGACATGGGTAGTAGAAGAGGCACCCAAGCTAGGCCCCTGTACCCAAAAAACTCCTTGGTTCACTCAGCCCCTTTAGCCACCTGTCTGCTAAAGAGACTCCTTACAAATAAGGTTTGGGAGAATCATAGTTGGTTGGATCTAGCCTTCTTTTTCAGTCTCTCTTGCCCAGTTATCCTACTTACTTCAACCCCCATCACAGAATAGCCTTTTCAGAGTGGGCAAAGGAGATTCACTCCTACCCTTTTCACCAGCAGAAAACGTGGTTGGATCCAACCCATAATGTTTCACTACATCTACATCCTGCCCTCAGAACAAGACTGGGTGGGGCTGGAATAGCAAAAAACAATCATTCTGCTGACACAACTCCCTTAAATTCTTATGGGGTGGCTCTCTCAACGTGGATATAAATTGGGAAGAGACTGTGGCTCCGAAGGTCCCAGATTCAATCTCCAACATCTCCAGTTATTAAAAAGACCATGTAACATGAAGTGCTATGATATTCGGAGCGATTTGTTATTTTGTTTTGATATGTTGATAAAGTTGTAACAAGATGCTGATATATACTAGGTTACTATATGCTATTTACCCGACCCTGAGTAGACAGTAGTGACCTTGATGAACCAGTGGTTTTACACAGTATAAAGCAGGTTCATGTGTACAGATGACTCCTTACCGTGCAAAGTCTGCTTTCTTCTTAGATATATTCTGGTTGCAATACATGAGACCCTTGGGTAGTTTTATAATATTCCGTGGTTGCTGTTGCTCCCTCAATTCCATTACTGATTCATTTTGTTGCCAGTGATCTCTCAGTGCATTTCTGCAGCATTGTGTTACTATGTCTAGGGTTTTGCTTGGGGGGTGGTGTACAGAAATAGATGGTTAGATGGGAAGTTAAAATAGACCCTTAATGTGTATAATTTAAATTATTCATGTAAATTCTCTACATACATTTTTCACTCAAAGTGTATTTTGATTTTTTATGGTTTCTGCATTACATACCTATGCACTCATGCACACAGTCTAGATGAAATGAGGGGGAAATTAAGGGGGAAAAACTTCCCAAAGGATAATGTTGTACATTAAAGCTAAAATTAAATGTATGCATACCCCACTGAAGTCCTTATTCTGTAACTTCAGAGATATCAGAGGATGGCTTTCTCAGTAAAGAACCTAAATTACATCAATATATTAACTAAAAATTAAAAATACTTCACGTAAGTATTTAAACCTTTAAAACTAAATTTCAAAAAATGGCTGATATTGTGACATCTGGGGAGAAGGAGGAGGGGAAACAAATCTTTTCTTAAAAGAAGATCCAGCCATGATATTCTACTGGGGAAACATCTTTTCCAGTCACTGTCATTTTTTTTTTAAAAAAACCACTTTGATAGAAAATATATGTAGACAATTTACATGAATGTTTTGATTATACACATTAGGGGTCTATTTTAACCTCCCTTCCAACAAAAAAAAAACCTTGCCACTTGCTAAAATCTCTGTTTTGACCACCCACAAGAATGTATGGCACACACAAAAATTCAATGTTTGTAGTAATAGAGGTGACCTAGCAACAATGAGATAGACAACCCTACCATGTGGTAAACTGATGTCCTGTATTCATCTTCATACTAGCAAAAACCTGAGAATGGAATCTACAGCTGCCATGCTACAGCCTTATTTACATATATAGCTGCTTCCATGTAACAATTGTTTAAGGCTGTGATCCTGCAGCATCAGGAATTATCACCAGAACTACAGATCTTTTTATGCAATTTTAGAGAGTCTCTCGAAGCTAGATGCAATAACACTCCAGATTCCATTCAAAATCTGGACAAGGGGGAAATGTAGGAAAGATAGCTTCTCCACCTAACATGACCCTCAAGGATTATTTATTTATATCTTTACAATTATATCCTACTTTTCTTCCTTGGCAGAATTCAGAGTGCTTATACAGAATTCCCAATAGATATCTAACCCATGGACCTGACCCATACATGTATACTAGGGTTGCCATGTCCCCCTGGCCACTGGTGGGGGCGGGTTTTGCCAGCTCCAGGTTGGGAAACTCCTGGAGATTTGGGGGCGATGCCTGGGGAGGATAGGGACCTCAGTGGGGTACAATGTCATAGAGTCCACCCTCCAAAGAATCCATTTTCTCCAGGGGAACTGATCTTTGTAATCTGGAGATGAGCTGTAATCCCAGGGGATCCCCAGGTCCCACCTGGAGGCTTATCTCTATAATGCTTAGCTTTAGCAACACTGCTGTATTGTGTGCCTTCCAGATATACTGTGTGCCAAAGGTATATACTAAACCAATAAGAACAACCTCGTGGAAAGGATGGGGAAGTCTCACCACTCAGGAAAGAGAATGAGTAAAATTTACTATAGAGGAGAATATGTGACCAAAACGAATGTGCATTATATCTCTCCTATATTATAATCCTGTTTTGGGGTGGCAAGATTCGCTGTGTGCCAAAATCAGTTGGCTGCCAGATCTGCCACTCAGAACATCTGCCAATCCTCTGGCTGCGTTGGGTGGCTGTGTGGCCTGAGTCCCACCCACACAGATGGCAGCCAGTGTCTTGCCCTCAGTCTACAGAGAGCCGCCAAAGAGGATGGACACTCCACCAGGAGGTCGCTTGGAATGCCAAGGCCAACCATGGCAGCACCACACCGGTCGTCTGCAACCGTGACAGCAGGCAGGGAGCCACCCAGGCTGCGAGGTGAGGCAAGCACCTGCAATGAAGCCCACTCACAATGGGGTCCTCCCGAGGCAGCCTCAGCCTGGTTCTCCCTCTTCCCACATACATGCTTGGAGGTGAGCGCGGTGATGCTCCGGATAATCCAGCCCAGCTGCAAGGTAGCCAAGCCCCTACAGGGCCCTCCTCCTCTTCCTGCCACCACCTCCTGCACTGAGCCCAACCCACGCCACAGCCTGCCCCAACAGGTTGGGCAGGTGCTCAGCATCCACTGTACCACGTCGCTCATCCCCGGGCCAATGCCGCCGACACTCCAGCTCCCCTCAGCCGCCGCATCCTAGGAAAAGAAAACCGCAGTCTGCCCCGCCAGAGCTCGCCCACCCGGTCGGCCCCTGCTGGCTCATGCTCACTACTGGCCTCCTCCTGAGGAGGCTGAGGGGAAGGCCCGGCGCTCTTCAGCATGCACTTTACTCGAGAGGAAACCCTCACAGAGCTGAGTGGGGCTTCCTTCTGAGTAGGCAAGCCGACTGGCCGGCCTCTGCTGGAGCGCTGAGGGAAGGAAAGGGAAGGCCCGTCCTGAGGGGAAAACAGGCTGTAGGTGGCCTGAGGAGATTTTCCCGCAGTCCCCAGAATGGTTTACAAATGTGTGGAGTTAAACTTAGGGTTCCCAGTGCCCGGGTGGGGGCTGGAGAGGAGATCTCCCGAAGCTAGCACTAGGGTTATTTGAAAAGCAAAAAAGGGGAGGAGCTCTTTCCCAACTGACTGCTTCAAACAAGTGGTTGCTATGACAAATCTCCTTTTAAATACCCCTACTATTACAGCTGTGGTCGTTGCTTCTCATCTCTCCATATATATATACACACACACACACACGTGTGTGTGTGTGTGTCTACGTTAGATGCGCTCAAGGCGGATTATCATCATATCCTTCTAGAGCTTGTTGTATTGCTTCTACAATGAGCTTTGCGCCTAGTTATCTACTAATACACATAAACTGTATTCACTCAAAGTCAATTGTAACTTTGGATATAAAAATACCCTATTCTGGATAGAGATTTGTAGCATAGGCAAAAGGGTGTAAATCAACAGGATGAGGCCATAAAATGCAGGCCTAGAGAGTAATTGTGCCATCCTATGTAGACTTTGAAGTCCATTGAAGACAATGGGATAACTCTGCTTAAGATGGCACTAGGGATGTCATACCCCCCAATGGGAGTGGAGGTCCCCCGGTTTTGGGCCCCACCTCTCCACCACGTGACCCGGAAGTGATGTGGGGATGTTGGGGGGCGACGGTCTGGTTTTTGGGCAAAACTCTATGGTAGAAGCTACTTCTACCATAGAATTTCCCCCCAGAAACCAGTGTCGCCTTCCCCCCCCCCAACATCCCTGACGTACCTACATCACTTCCGGGTCACATAGGCACATTGCATTTATTTTCAGTGTTCCTCCCCACACTCCTGGTAAATTCACCCCCCCATCCCCTGCCAGCAAGTCCAAGGGACCTGCAACCCTAGATGGCACTGTAAGCACAGGATATTATATGAAGAAAAAGAAAAGGGAAACTAGGCTGGAAGAAGAGAATATTACATAAGCAAGCATGGCAAAAGAATGTAAACTTGTGATGATGGAGCAATGCCACTGATTGAGGTCTTGGAGATGTTTGTGACCTTTTGTTTGAGATCCTGAAACTGGCACAAGCAGGGCCATTTTTTATTCTATATGTGTCAGAAATGCCAACTGTAGTCCATTTAAGCACTGAACACTCTCTTCAGCTACCACCAGCTCTCCCACACTTTTCCCTGCAGGCATTGCTCAGAATGTGCTGCAAGCCAGGCCTCTCTCTGTTCTGAGTCATGCATTCTGTAGAGCCAATATACTTATTCTAAAAAATAAAGCCCAGCTTAGGCATTTCAACTAATATCCAGGCTGGATTTGATCAAGAACAATACAAAAAAGTTGCCGAACAAGTTCAATATACTTATGCAAAATATTAGTAATTTAATACATATTCTTTTTGTTTCAGTAGCTGCACATCCAGAGACCGAAGTCCCAACAAGACGAACTTGCTCGAGATTTTAGCTGTTCGTTTCGACCAAAGTCTTTGTCACATCTCCTATTAAAGATATAAAGTACAAATGACTAAGGGAAAACACCTCTAGAGTAACAGTAACACCCTTTCCCAACAAAAAATTATTTACATACAATTTGTAGTCATTCTTTCTGTTCACAAAGTCAATTCTACAATACAAAATGTTACAAATTCTGTGATTACAAAAATACACAATTTCTCATATTACCTTATTTCTCATAATACAACAGTGGCTATAACACAGATAGATCAATTATTAATACAAAATTCATTTGGCTTCTTACCACAAGTGGCTGAACACAGCTCCCAACTGATATTAGAATTTTCTGATAACAAATCTTAGTCATATACACACAACTGGCTGTTTAAATAAGATCCAACATCACATGATATCTCCTTCAAGGAGGCCAACATATCATTGGAGCAACAGTGCCTCTGCTGCTATTGCAAGTGTTCTTAGCTAAAGAGAGCATCAGATATATACATATACATTAAGAAAGTTCAAGCTTAACCAAACATAAGGTACTGTGCAAAAAATTCTATTCACCTAGAAAACAGGATAAATCCATAGCTGCATTAAGACCAGTGGGCTGCTCTGTCCCCAATCTAAAAGTCCACCACGCTTCTCGTTGTAACAATATTTTTCTCAAATCCATGATGTTATAAGGTTTATTCCTCACTATTTCCAGAACTAGGCATTTAAAATCACTAGAACTATGATTTGATTCCGTGAAGTGCTGGACCATTGGGGCTGTGAGACAACGATGTTTAATTTTAGATTTATGCTCTAAAATGCGAGTTCTTAATGATCTAGATGTTTGACCAACATATTTTTTCTGACAAGCACAGATAATCAGGTACACAGATAATCTTAGAGGCATTTGGCAGGCCATGGTTGAAAACACAATAATTCTTTGATCAGATCCAGAAAAAAGACAGTGTTGGGGTTTTTT
>NW_015175358.1:3855486-3898869 GCF_001447785.1 Gekko japonicus
CCTAAATTGCACAGTAAGCCTATCTGCCTCTGTTCTAAAGTCCTGTTCCATGGTTGAATTTCTTTTCACTCTCAGAAACTGCCCATATGGTAAATTACATTTTAAATGGTTGACATGATGCGATCCAAAATGTAATATAGAGTTCTTATCAATCTCTTTGTGGTACGGGCGTACTGCCAATTTTTCATTGTGAATGAAAACCGTGGTGTCCAGGAAATTTACAGATGAAGGGCTAGCATTGAACGTAAACTTGATTGAATCATGAACGGTATTTATCCATTGGAAGAAAGGCTCCACTATCTGAATGTTATCTAAAATTAGGAAACAATCATCAATGTAACGCTTATATAAAAGAATATTATCAAAAAAAGGATTAGAAGTGTTAGTAACCCATTGGGAGCTGTGTTCAGCCACTTGTGGTAAGAAGCCAAATGAATTTTGTATTAATAATTGATCTATCTGTGTTATAGCCACTGTTGTATTATGAGAAATAAGGTAATATGAGAAATTGTGTATTTTTGTAATCACAGAATTTGTAACATTTTGTATTGTAGAATTGACTTTGTGAACAGAAAGAATGACTACAAATTGTATGTAAATAATTTTTTATTGGGAAAGTTGTTGTTTCCTTCTGGATTTGATCAAGGCCAGGGCCAGGCCAAGGCCAAAAGCAACACTGGCAGCTGCCTAGGAAAGCAGATTTGAGAAAGGTTTGACTGAACAGGAAAATCCTAAACAGGGGAGGACTCAGTTGTGCACCCCAATCACTGGGGGCAAAGGAACTGAAGTAGAGGCAAGCTTTGAATCATAGGGCAGGAAGGCCTTTGATAGGAAGGCCACATCCCTCACCAATTTGTCCCCCAATACCATTCTTAAAAGAGTAACTGTGATGTCAGAAAAGTCAGGGAGATACTCCCACCTCCCACCTCCAGGCTTTCAGTTAGGAGCCGCCCCAAGGGAGAACCATGTTCCCCGAAGTAATCAAAACAGCCTGTGCCAGCCAGTTAGATCTGAGTCGACCACTAGGATGGTATACTGAAGGCCGACCGCCATCCTAATTTTAATTTAATCTGTTAACCTTCTAATAACTTATTGGCATTATCATTTGCTAGCACCTTTTAATGTTGAAATTGTTTCATATGGTTTTAAGATCATTTAAATTACCTTTTGTTGTTTTTACTCCTTTTGTAAGCCACCCTGAGCCGGCCTTGGCTGGGAGGGCAGGTTATAAATTTGATAATTAATAAATAAAATAAAAATAAATAGTAATTTGAGCACAGAATGATGGCAAATGTATACTACCGCTCCACAGTTTTCCCAGACATGCCCTCTCCTCCTCACTCTGTTCATTTAAGGAACATGGAAAAGGTGATGCAATCACAATATCACATATCCTAACAAATTGAGGAACAAAACATAAATGACCTCATCCTCTTCCTCACTGTGTACAACAAAGTTTGGCTAGGGTAGCAAAATTAACTGACCTGATTCTGACCACACTGGCTTCGTGAATAGCCTAGGCTCAGCACAAATTGGGATAAAGAGGATTCCCTGGAAACCAAGCCAATAGGACTCTGTGAGGGGAAATATTATCATTTGAACTAACTTGTCATGGATGCTGTAAGTGGTGCCTTGTTATAAGCTCCATGGCTTGTTCTAAGTTTATCAGATTTCGAGAACCTGCAAAGATGCTGCCTTGAGAATAGGATGTACTGCTAAGCTTATTGCTGTTGTCCTGTCATTCGTTCACAACATATGAATGTGCAAATTAGCATATTTTTTACAGACACTAAAACACACTACTCTTTATTCTAATGAAAAACCTGGAATGGCTGCCCTCAACTTGCCATCTTTCAGGAAAGGGCAAGCAAAACATTACATTTGTATTATTATTGTTCACTGGTTCAAGAACAAAACTAGGCTATTCCACTGTTAGCTTTCTGTTTATGACAGTTCACTGGAAACACTTGAATCAGATAATTGGAATCCAGCTCTCCTGTTAACAGCAGACATATGAAAAAAAAGGAATTGAATATGGAGAAGCAATGATCTGATGGCTTTCATCTGATCTTCGTTGCTAGGGAGAACGCTTTGTCATTTTGTCTGAGGCAGTGCTGTTCCTCATCATGGTTAGGGCCTTGCCTTCATAGAAAAGCCACAGGGGGTGGAGAACAATGACCAGGCAGAATAGGAAGTACAGTTTTATCCTGTTATGAATCTGTCAGTGTCAACATGGGTCCCAACAGAGCAGATGCGTATGTTTGAAGGCCATAGGTAGGGATGTGTGATGTTCTGGGAAGGTCCATCACTCCCCACACATGCCCACTTGCCATCTTAGACTGGAATAACAGGAGTGTTGACCCACCAAGTGAAAACAATGGTGGAAGGGGTGCAGCCTTCCTCTGAAGTAGCTGTCTCTGCCATTTTTGTGCAATCCATAATTTGCAAAATATGTATTTATTTACCAAAAAAATCCTGCCTTCACCAGGACCAGCAAAGTGGCTAATATGAAAGTTTCTCAAGGTTCTGTGTTTCTCGGTTTTATTTTTTATGCAGCATCCCATGACGGCTCAGAACTTACATACAGGATTAGCAAGCAATATGGCAGGAGATTTCAACTCTTGTCTAGTACATAATTGTTCTGCATTTGTGGATGATGATCAGAATATAGTGTTTTAGAAAAACTGGAAATTAACTTTGGAGCAGTCTTATGACACCTCATCTCCTAGCACACTTCTTTAAAAGCCAACATTTTTTTCTTTTAGGCTTTTTTTAAAAGGACCTTGTTCATTTTGCGAAACTGGAAATTAACTTTGGAGCAGTCTTGTAACACCTCATCTCCTAGCATACTTCTTTAAAAGCCAACATTTTTCTTTTTAAAAAGGACCTTGTTCATTTTGTGTAAAGGTGATGCTGCAGATGATTTACCCATATGCAGTATGGCCATAGTTGTGCCATGGGAAGTTCATAATTTCATGAAGCAAACATGTACAGGAAGACCCACAAAGACTGGTTGTGCAATATCAAGAAAACAATGGAAATGAAATACCAGTGGAAACAAATGTAATATTTATAAAGCAATATGGGAGGTTTGAAAGCCATTTCCTTCAAATATCAATGAACCTGTTTGTTGTCCTGGGATAGACATAGAAAAAAACAGTTCAGCAAGTTTCCAGTGTTGCTAATTTTGAACCTGGTAAAAGCCCACAGGAGAGGATTCTGTTACCTAATATGGGACATCAGCACTCCCCCCCCCCAATTCATGCAGCAGTTTTGCAATTTGTTAAAAAATGAGATTTTTTTTAAAAAAATAAGGTAAAGGATGGACATGCATATAAATGTATATGCCATTTAATTTTGAAACGCCTTGAATTAATAGGACAGGAGAAGCAAGACTGATGTCTGAGTCAGCATTAAGCTTTCTGCTATGTATGTTTAAGGCAAATTGTAAAATTAGCATCACACTGCGGGTGACAAACCCATTATTAAACAGTTATGCCTGCCTCCTTCCTATGACAAGGAATATGGCTGCAAACACACATTGATTTTGCAAGGTCCTGAGGTTGTGTTCATCTGCAGTATCTCTTTAAGCCCAGGATCGTCCCAGAAAACCTTGTTAAGACCACTTATTTTCTCAACTAAGCTCACTAAATTGTTACCACTTCCTTTTCCCAGCCCAAGAGAATAAATGAATGCACACTGATAATCATTTAATTGCCTTATAAACAACAAGCAATTAGCACTACTTAAATGCTCCATTGGCACAAATGGGCTACTAGGAAGACACGATAACAGGTCATTAGATGGTGGGGTTATATACTAGGGAGCCAGACAATTGAGAGGCTGAATACATTTCTGTTTCTTGCTGTGCTATTGTGCACCACACTAATAGAAACCACTAGTATCCAGGCAGTATATTCAAATAACAACAGATTAAACACTACCAGTGTTATGTACAGTATAGAGGAGTGAGAAAACACACTGGTTGTAATAGCTGGGATGCTAGGGGAAACTGGGAGGCTGCAGATACCTGTGCACTTCTCATCCCTGATTGGCCAATGGAGTGGGAGGTATCTATTCTCTGCAACATGCCACCATTCCAGACATCTCTGTTTCATGGTAGAAGGCATCAGGAGAGACAGAGAGGTTCAAACAGGGTAATGAATGTCATCAGATGGCTGCCACTTCCAAGCAGGAGACATCTGGAGAATTCTGATGGGGAGAGAGGTGGGAAGTGGCAGGTTAGAGGAATGGGGAAGGAAGATGTGACGCACAGCTAAAAATCTTTCAGTTCACAGACACAGTGCATAGGAATGGTTTTTGTTGTTCAGTCACACAGTCGAGTCCGACTCTTCGCGACCCCATGGACCAGATCCCGCCAGGCCCTCCTGTCTTCTGCCATCCCCGTCTGAAGTTGGCTCAATTTCATGTTCGTTGCATCGATGACACTGTCTAACCATCTCATCCTTTGCCGTCCCCGTCTTCTTTGACCTTCAGTCTTTCCCAGCATCAGGGTCCTCTCCAGTGAGTGCTCCCTTCTCATTTGGTGGCCAAAGTATTTGAGCTTCAGTTTCATTATCTGGCCTTTCAGGGAACAGTCAGGGTTGATTTCTTTTAGGATTGGTTGATTGATTTGATCTTCTTGCAGTCCAAGGGACTCTCAAGAGTCTTCTCCAGCACCATAGTTCAAAAGAATCTATTCTTTGGCGCTCGGCCTTCCTTATAGTCCAACTCTCGCAGCCATACATTACTACTGGGAATACCATTGCTTTGACCATGCAGACTTTTGTTGTCCTCTTTACTTTCTGCCATTAGAGTGGTATCGTCTGCATATCTGAGGTTGTTGATCTTTTCCCCAGCAATCTTAATTCTGGCTTGTGATTCATCCAGGCCAGCATTTTGCATGATGTACTCTGCATATATATTAAATAAGCAAGGTGACAATATACATCCTTGTCGTACTCCTTTTCCTATGCTGAACCAATCAGTTGTTCCATATCCGGTTCTAACTGTCGCTTCTTGGCCCTTATACAGGTTTCTCAAGAGACATGTGAGGTGGTCTGGTACTCCCATCTCTTTAAGGACCTGCCATAGTCAGTGTTCCCTCTAAGCTGAGTTAGTGTGAGCTAGCTCACAGTTTTTTAGCCTCTGGCTCACACATTTTTGTCTTAGCTCAGGAAGGATGGTTCAAAAGCAAACTGATTTATATCGTAGCCAAATCGTTTGCTCACAACTTTAATGGTAGTAGCTCACAAAGTTGAATTTTTGCTCACAAGACTCCATAGCTTAGAGGGAGCATTGGCCATAGTTTGTATAACAGAAAACTGAATTTAAGGACCCTTTAAGCACGGCTCTGTTACAGGATGGTTACTTTTGAAAAAAAGGTTTTTTTAAAAAAATTATACTCTCCTTTACAACATTATTCAGCCCACCTTCATTTTATCCTCATAACAATCACCCTGTGATGTAGATGAGGCTGAGCGTGTCTGGCCCAAAGTCAGCCAACAAGCTTCCATGGCAAGATGAGGTGGGAACATAATTTTTCCATATCCTTGTCTGACATTGTAAACACCACACCACACTGGCTATGAGGGCCTTGTTCCATCTGTACTGATTTTTTCCCCAACTACTGTTGAAAAACTGAGGTAACAAAGCCTCTACCAGAGTTTTCTACTAGGAACTCAGCTCCACAATTAGCACTTTACCACAAAACGTCTCTTTGAAGTGTCCATAGTAGGGAGCTATAAATGTTGGGCCAGTGATGGAGCTCTCCAGTGACCTCATCGGCTCAGTTTTCTACCCAGAATGGCAACCAATAGACTCCACTGATGGGAAATCTCTCTCTCTCTCTCTCTCTCTCTCTCACACACACACACACACACACACACAAACATACACGTGATTGTGTTGATTCAGTCCTCAGCCTTGTTTTCTCAACCTATTATTTAATTTGGATCCCCCCACTCAATAACCTAATCGAAATCCATCTCAAGCTATGTGTACTTTCCAAGGAACGCTCATTTCTTTTGGATCTGCAGCCAGCCAAAAACACTGGTGCTTTTAGCTAAAAGAAGCATGATGTTCAAATCCCCTCATCAAATATAGATGAGACACTTTTTTAAAAAAATAAATAAAAGCCTTGCCATTAGTCCATGAGAAGAAAGAAGCCCAGATTATTTCAAAGAGTATGGCTCTGAAATGGTTTGTGATTACAACAAATAGGGTTCTGAAAGCAGGGAGTTTATCAGCAATAGGATAGCTACAATTTATTTTTAAAAACTGAAAAGTGAGCTGTATAGTCTAGCTTTTTTTTCTAGACAGCTATGTAGCAATGTAATCAGTGTGCAAAAGTTATGTTCCTGTAAATACTACATTGATAAAAGCCAGTTAATCCTGTAGTAATTTTTTCTGATTTTTAAAATATTTTTGGGTGCTGATTCTTCCTATGGTGAAGCAGAAGGGAAAAGATTTAGGATTATTCAACTACTAGTTTTTGGCTATTCAGCAAGAAGAATCTGAAAAGTTACTACACTGTTAACTAATTTATGTAGTTCAAGCATACAATATTATGTTTTTTCTTCATCTTTGATGTCAGCTCTGCCTATCATTGTAAAGCAGAATTCACCAATAAAACCATGGACTACTATTAAAACACTGATTTCAATGACAAACCAGGGTGGGGGTGGGGGAGATGCAGGTCCTGGGACCTCTGTCTCTGGAATCAACAGACCTTAAATACATTTGACATTAACAGGATTTAGAAATACTTATGTTAGTGTTCTTTGAGGGGGTGAACAAACATGTGGACAAGGGGGATCCAATAGATATTGTTTACCTTGACTTCCAGAAAGCTTTTGATAAAGTTCCTCATCAAAGGCTCCTAAGTAAGCTCAAAAATCATGGGATAGAAGGACAAGTCCTTTTATGGATCAAAAACTGGCTAATTAATAGAAAACAGAGAGTGAGTATAAATGGGCAATTTTCTCAGTGGAGGGTGGTAAGCAGTGGGGTACCGCAGGGATCAGTACTTGGTCCACTGCTTTTTAACTTGTTCATTAATGATTTGGAGATGGGAGTAAGCAGTGAAGTGGCTAAATTTGCAGATGATACAAAGTTGTTCAGGGTGGTGAAAACCAGTGAGGATTGTGAGGCACTCCAAAGGGATCTGTCAAAGATGGGCGAGTGGGCGTCAACATGGCAAATGGGGTTCAATGTGGCCAAGTGCAAGGTGATGCACATTGGAGCCAAAAATCCTAAATATAAATACACATTGATGGGGTCTGAACTGGCAGAGACTGAGCAAGAGAGAGATCTTGGAGTTGTAGTGGATAACTCACTGAAAATGTCGAGACAGTGTGTGACTGCAATAAAGAAGGCCAATGCTATGCTGGGGATTATTAGGAAGGGTATTGAAAACAGATCAGCCAATATAATAATGCCCCTATATAAATCAATGGTGAGACCTCATTTGGAATACTGTGTGCAGTTCTGGGCACCACACCTTAAAAAGGATATTATAGCTTTGGAAAAAGTGCAGAAAAGGGCAACTCGAATGATAAAAGGGTTGGAACACTTTCCCTATGAGGAAAGGTTAAAGCGCTTAGGGCTCTTTAGCTTGGAGAAAAGACGACTGAGGGGTGACATGATCGAGGTTTATAAGATTATGCATGGGAAAGAGCAGGTAAAGAAAGAGGTACTTTTCTCCCTTTCTCACAATACAAGAACTCGTGGGCACTCCATGAAACTGCAGAGCGGTCGGGTTAGAACGGATAAAAGGAAGTACTTCTTCACCCAAAGAGTGATTAACACATGGAATTCACTTGCATTGTGCAGGGGGTTGGACTAGATGACCCTGGAGATCCCGTCCAACTCTATGATTCTATGATACTAAGGTGTGTTGATGTTACCCCTGTCAGTGATCCCCAACATGGCAATCACAGGCCCTATGGCACCTGCCAATTGGTTACCTGGTCCCCATTTGCTGCCCTGCTTCCTGATCCCTTCCATAGTTCTTCCTTATATCTTATCAGATGTTCTTTTTTCCCATTGCTTTCCTTGCCCATCTTTTTCTACACTTTTTTTGTCACTAGGGATGGGCACGAACCAGGAAAATGTGGTTTGCTTTGTGGTTCTTGGTGTGCCTGGTTCAACAACCACAAATCGTCACAATTTTTTAGGAGCTAAATGAACTGGTTTGGTTCATGAGGTTTGTGACCTGGTAGAATGCCCCCCCCACATGCTAGAGACACCAAACTTGCCGGGGACCTCCAGCTGACTCTCCTCTACCTACCTTCTAAGTTTGGTGAGGATTGGATTTACAGGATGCAAGTTATGGCCCCCCAAAAGGTGCCCCCAGGAAAGTGCTTTCTGGGCAAATTACAAGTGATCACTTTGACAGGCGCAAGTTCAGGAGGGTATAGAATAGATCCTGTGCAGGCTAGACGCATCAGAGTTGCAGGGGATCTCCCCCAGATGCTCCTCTACATGCCCTCCAAGTTCCACTCCCCTCCCATTGCTTTGAAGTTTGGTAAACATTTCAATTGATCAGAGACAGTCTGTCTGGAAATGTATCCGTTCATGAACTGGCGCAAACCACCACAAACAGCTTGAAAGTCTGTGGAAAATGCATGTCAGTTGACCCACCATGAACTTCACGCAAACCACAAACTGGCCAAAATTCATCACAACTTTTAGGCTCTGAGCCAATTCATGCCCATCCCTATTTGTCACTTTTCATATTCCTTCTTTGCCCTTTCTGTCTTGAATCTGCGTTCTTCTCCCCTAACCCACACTTTATTTTTTAAAAATATCTATGGGGAAGGGAAGTGGAGAACAGCCAAATGCAAGCACCCTCCCCCACAAAAAGCTTGATTTTATTTTAATGGCACATTTCCCAGACCCTTGGAGAAATAAAAATACTGAAGTATTTTTATGATAATGCCCACTACCCTTTAAGGGCACTGTCATACTGCCTCTTTGAACGGGCTTGGACCCTGATGCTGACAGATTTTTTTTTGTTCATACACCTGAATGGGCAAATGTTGTTTACCCAGGGTTATGCTGCGTGGGGGGAGTTGAAATAATTTCCCCCTGGGTTTTCTAGCTGCTAAGCTTCTGAATTGTGGCAGACGATTATTTGAAAAGCCACTTTTTCTTCCTTTTTTAAAATCCAAGTGTCCACAGGATCAACAAGTCTGGGAGCCCCACCAAAGAAAAGAGAAAATATTGCATGAATTAGTGTGATGGGCTGCATGAGCAATTATACCTGTAGGTTCATGAGAATGCAAATCCATGCATTTCTTTTTCATCACCAGAACCGAGTTTGGGGGATTAAGCTAATTTTATTTTGATTCTTTTAGCGGGACTCATGTTAATAACTGAGCATTGTTTATTATTGTAGATGCTCTGTGCGATGCACCTTGAGTCCAAGTGAGAAAGGTGGACTATAAATCCCGTAAGTAAAACATAAAATAAAATTGGGTTGTAGAGTATGTATGTATTGCATATCCCTGCCAAATCCTATGCAGAGTTACTCCAGTCTAAACCCGCTTAATTCAATGGGCATAGACTGGAACAACTCTTCATAGGATTGCATTCTCAATCACCTACAATCAGAACTACCTCAGGCATCTCTTCTAGCACATTTCTTGTGCACCTTCAGATGCCCTATATAGAGGGATATAACTATCCTATCACAGCCCAGATCAGGAGTCCCCAGCTATGGGCTCTCAAATCCTAAGCTTGCACCCATCCGAATGCAACCTAAAGTTCATCAGTGTGCAGTCACATTCTGAATCTTCATCCCTATGCCATCACAGATCCTCATTCTGTACCAAGCTAGGTCAATAGTAGGGTTCCTTCACTGGCACCCAAGTAAATTTAGGTGCATAAGGACATCACAAGCCATCCATCTTTGTAGTTGGGTCCCCTTGAGAACCTTCTTCCATCACCATGAGCCCCAAATCACTGAACCCTGCCTCTCCGAGACAAGTGGAGTATGATTTCTTATCTCTTATTCTTCCCTCCTTCCCTAATTGGACCCTTTCTGTCTTTCTACCCGCTCCCCATTCCTTAGCTCCTCCATCTTTCATTCTTGGTCAGTGTGCATTACTGCCAGCCAGTCATTTTCCATTGTATCCTTTACCTGGGCTGGGACTCCTACTCTTTTTATCCTGAACTGCCTTCCCTATTTATCCCAATGCATATTCTGGTCCCATTTGGGGCAACACCTATCTTCTTAGTTGGTTTGCTCTGGATCAGCCACATGGGAACACATTCTGGAATTGGGCATTTTGCTAACTAAAAAGTAGCACAATTGCACACTCAGATTGGTTTCTATATAAACTGCTGTGGTACTACTACGGTTGCTCTCTGTCTGGTATTATTGTCTTGAATTCCAGGTATTATCTTCTGTATCTTGGATAGGGCAAAAGTAGTATCCTGCTGGTTAAGTGTTCGTCTCCTTTCCATCTCTCTCCTCTCAAAGACTTATCGTGCCAAACTGATTCCTGGTTATATAATAGACTAAAAAGTGCCCTTTTACCCCTGGACTCAGATTCTAGTTTTCCATGTGTAGGGGACACTCTTCATGTGACACAGGGACTGCTTCGGGCAACATTAATCTATGAACTTTTAAGTCACATCCTGAAGATAAACCCTTCATTTCTTCTATTGTTACAAGTCCAGCCAATCCTTTTAAAGTGAATAATGAAACAACCACTAGACTATGATCACCTGAATATTTATGTACCTTAACCTCAAGTTCCTATACCTAAACTTCCACCACCACACTAATCATGAAATTATCTCGGAGACACCTGGTGCTTTCTGCACAGCTGCACCCAACATTTTAAGATGCTCAGAACCATGCTTATTCCCAGCTCCTTCACTCAGGTGAGGGGGGGGGACGACAGCCCTCCCTTCCCCCATCAACAAGTCCCCTACTCAAACTCCCTTCTTCAAATGTTGTCAGAAACCATCTCAGAAGCGCCTTAAAAAGAATACAAAAAGGGCAGGTTCAGAAGATTCCAGTTAAATTGTGCACTGATTAAAAATGAACAGTTATTATTGTAGTTCATCATTAGTATCTTAGTGCTTAATTATAGTGCAGTGTTCTATTCCAGATGATGTGATTTAATTAAGCTCTAAACTGAGCAAACTAAATAAAATTTAATTAATGTGACTCCTAAAGGTCCCTTGTTATGTCTCCTAAATGTACAACATATTGCAGGTGCAAGAGCCATTTCCCACAGGAGGCCTCACTGAGTTATTTTCTTTCCTCAGTGTTTTTCAGGAGGAAGCACAAAGATGCACAACCCCATCACGTCAGCAGTGGAAGGATGTTTCAACACGTGCCAACTGGAAAAAAACAACAACTACCAACAACACTGACTCTGTAGGTACAAACTGTGTCAATGCAGTCAAGCTGACAGCTTTGTTTAGTAGCAATCCATTAATTGACAACTGGATTTACTTGGCTTCCGAAACCACTGAGGACTCATTTGCCTTATCACTAACAAAGCAAATGTCTCCAGTCTGAATAAAATGCTCAGATGAGCCACTTTAAGCTAAACAACCTCAAATGAGCTGTGACATATTTAGGAAGAACTCATTGAACACAATTTTATAATAAGGGAGATTGCTTTCATGCGCTGATAGATTTGTTATGCAAGTAGTTGAAAAAAATCAAACACGGAGAAGGCTGCCTTTGCCAGAACACTCCTTATGTTGTTCATAGTTGCCTTCTTGCATTATGATGGTAAGAGCAAATGGCAATGTATCAAGAGAAGTATAGAGTCCAGATCACGTGAAGTGATGGTATCGCTTTACTCTGCTCTGTTTGGCCTCACCCGGAGTATTGTGTTCAGTTTTGGGCACCACAATTTAAGAAGGATATAGACAAGCTGTAACTTGTCCAGAAGAGCACAATTAAGAGGGGCCTGGAGACCAAGTTCTCTGAGGAAAGGCTGAAGGAGCTGGGTATGTTTAGCCTGGAGAGGAGAAGAAGAAGGGAAGAGGAGATTGGATTTATACCCCGCCCTTCACTACCCAAAGATGTCTCAGAGCGGCTTACAAACTCCTTTCCCTTCCCCTCCCCACAACAGACACCCTGTGAGTTAGGTGGGGCTGAGAGAGCTCTTGACAGAGGCTGCTCTTTTTTCAAGAACAGCTCTTATCAGAGCTACGGTTTGCCCAAGGTCATCCAGCCAGGTGCAAGTGGAAGAGTGGGGAATCAACCCCCGGTTCTCCCAGATTAGAGTCCACGCACTTAACCACTACACCAAACTGGCTGAGAGGTGATATGATAACGACTGAGAGGTGATATGATAACCATCTTCAAGTACTTGAAGGGCTGTCATATAGAGGATGGTGTTATATCGCCGCTAACAAAGAACCGGAGAGTGATTTCAACAAAAGTGATCAGCTTTATTGTAGGTACGAACAAGCGCTTGAAAGAAGTCATAACCAGAACAACTTAACATTGGGAGCTAGGCTCCTTTTAAACATTCCCGGGCTAACGTAGCCACGCCTATTTACAATAAACAACCAATGAGGTTGTGCGGATAACGTCCAATGAAAGTTCTTCCCTCGCAGGGAATTGGAACAGTTCTGATTGGTCGCTGTTGTGGAGTGACCAATAGCAAGTTGGCTCGGAGAAGCCTTCCTCTGGCTCGAGCTTATCATGGAGAGCTAATGTGGTGATTCCTGTAAGCCTTTTCGAATACACCACAGATGGTATGGTGTTGTTTTCTGTTGCCCCAGAAGGTCGGACCAGAAGCCACGGGTTGAAATTAAATCAAAAGAGTTTTTGGCTAAACATTAGGAAGAGTAGTTCCTCAGTGGAACAGGCTTCCTCGGGAGGTGGTGCATTCTCCTTCTTTGGAGGTTTTCAAACAGAGGCTAGATGGCCATATGACAGCAACGCTAATTCTGTGAACTTACGCAGATCATGAGAAGGGTGGGTAGGAAGGGTTACATTAGTGCTTAGTTCTTGTGGCCCTTTCTTACATGCCCAGGGAAATGCTGATTGCCACTTTGGGGTCAGGAAACAATTGTTTTCCAGGCCAGTTTGGCTAGGGATCCTGGATGGTTTTCCCCCCCCCTCTTCTGGGCATAGAGCAGGGGTTACTGGAGGTGCGGGGGGAGATATTTGTGAATTTCCTGCATCGTGCAGGGGGTTGGACTAGATTACCATGGAGGTACCTTTCAACTCTATGATTCTGTGAAATATCAGTTTTGGTAGTACATGATCAATGTACAGGATGGTTAAACTCCAGTGAATAGTGTAACATGAAAATAAATGCCAGACATAAGAACAATCCCAGTGGATCATACAACAGTGTCATTTACTAGCCATTCCTATGCATGTTTACCCAGAAGTAAGCCCCACAGTATTAAAAGGTTCTTAACCTCAGGTAAATGAGTTAAATTACAGCTTTATGGTGCAATCCCCATGTAAATCCACTGAAGTCAATGGGATTAGAAGGGTATAAGTCTAGAGGGTCCATCTGCACATTAAAAGTCCTCATGTTTCTTGGGGAACCACACAAGGACTTTGTACCACACCTGCAAAGGGAGTTTTGTGCCTTTCAGATGCACAGTAGCTCTTTTCAGATTGCAACCAAAGCACATGAGGAGAAGCTGCTGTAGCCTTCCTTCTGCTGTTGTTTTTGTGTCTTCAGACACCCCTCTCCCATGAAGCTGCTGTCAGCTACCTTCCTTATCATTTCTTCTATCTGTAGTCCGCCTTTCTCACTGTGACCCAAGGTGGATCATACTGTGTAAGTTCAATGTGATCAATGTGATGAAACATCTAATATGCAACATAACAGGACTCTTTTTTTTGCTGACAAGTTGCAGCCGATCTATGGTGACCCCATAGGGTTTTCAAGGCAAGAGATGTTCAGAAGTCATTTGCCATTGCCTGCCTCTGTGTAGCGACCCTGGACTTCCTTGGTGGTCTCCCATCCAAATACTAACCAGGAGCGACCCTGCTTAGCTTCTGAGATCCGACAAGATCAGGCCAGTCTGGACTATCCAGGTCAGGGCATAATAGGACTAGGATTACAGAAATCTGAACCAAAGCATAGAGTATTAGACATGATATGTTAAAACAATGCAGAAAATGGCTTTGTTAGAGAACAATGCTGTGAGAAATAGATAATACATAGTATACACAGTGGTATAGTCCATTTATAAAAGCACCTTCCTGAACCATTCTGTTATAATATAGACTTATTTATAAAACCGCTGTTGTGAACAATTCTGTTTTACACAGTTTACAGAATGACAGAAACGCAGGAGCCTTCCTGATATTCTCAGGCAGGCAGTTTTACAAGGTGGGGACCACAACAGAGAATGCACACATATTGGCAGTTGCTGATCTTGCCTATTTGCAAGGTGGCACACTTTCCGTAGATGAGCAAAGCTGTCATGGGACAGCATAGGTGGAGAGGCAGTCCTGCAGTTATGAGGGTCCAAGCCCACATAGAGCTTTGTATGTGATGGCCAGTCCCTTGAACTGAAACCTGTAATGGATGGGTAGACAATGGAGCAACTACAGAATGGGTGCAATATGTTAGTATAGCCTTTTATTTCCAGCAGTGGCCACCAGATACCTCTGGGGCATTCACTTGTAAGGCCTGAAGGAAATACCTTCCCCTGCTGCTTGTCAGGGGCCCTTGTTGGCTGGATGGGTGGGCTCATACAGAGAGGCAATATATCATATATTATTGAGTGAATACTGGAACAGGGCAGGGGTTTCAACATCACCTCTTAGCATAGCACCAAATTAGTCCTGAAGAAAAGAACCAATTCCTGGCATAAGTCAAATCTCTTTTTGTAAATCTTTATGATGTACAGTGCTGTACCAGTATCTGCTACTGATGTATTATCACCAACTCTGACAGATATTTAAAAAAATTCACTTGTGCGGTGTTTGCAGCAATTTTCATGTCAAAAAAATCAACAATTACTTAGTGTCACAGTGATTTTCCTAGAGGATAATATTTCCTGGCTTTGGAGTGATCATTATTCTAAACCAAATGTTGAAACAACAACATCGCAGGAGAACTTGCTATTTACAACTGTCAAAAATAAGTATAATGGGCGTTACAAAACAAACAACATGGTCTCTGATTGTCCATAATATGACAGTTTTCATATACAGTCAATAAAGTAACTGTAATACTTGATACAAGCAGAGAAACTGCAACTAAGATGGTGGGTATGCTGGCCCTGTGGATAGCATTCAGATCACGCTTTAGCTAAACCAATTGATCAGCACAGTGTTTAAAATAAACCTCAAAAAATGTGGAATCCAAATCCAGTGTATTCTGTTGACAAAAGACTCTCCTACAGCTTGTTTGCTGTGTTTGGCTTCTCTGCACCACCAGAAGCACATCTGTGACAAAACCAGACATATTGTATAGGTGTTTCTCATTTGTTATTACTTTCAAATAAGTCAGAAGGATGAGCCTTATAGGCACAGTATTCTTTATAAACAGCAGCTTTATGAACATGTGTCTGTCTGAACGATGTGGTATCCATATGCAAGGAGAATGTAATCGTATCATCACTTCTTTCCATCATGGTACTTAGCAAGGGCTCCATCATCCCAGAACCTGAGGACTTCAAAGATCACAAAATTTATATAGGTCAATCGAGTTATAGGTCTACCCCGAGAGGAGTAAGAAAGATAACTAAAATTAATATAAATATTGGATGCTGATAAACCTGGATAAGTAAGAAAATGATTATGTTGCTGTTTAGAAGTAATTATGTATGTATGGGTGGTGTTGTAGGTGGTGGGTATCTGTATGTTTAAAAAACTCAATAAAAATACTTATTAAAAAAAACCAACAACTGCATCTCCTGTAAGAAGAGATATCAACATTAAGACTAAATAGCATGAAATCTTGTCCCCAGAGTTTCACAGCAACTGGGCACTGAAGACAATGTTCCTGAAATGAAGCTACCATAAACAGCCATACTCTGAAAGGTAACAGACACATTTACCAATATTCATTTCTCGATCACTAGTTAAACTTGAGCCATGGAATGTTCTACATAATTTAGTAAATTTTGGGAGACACTCAAAATCTTCCCATTGCAATAGAAGTTCGTTACATAGGTGCTGGTGCCTTAAGAGGCAAAACTCAGCATTTTTCAAATATTATGTATAGACAGTCCCTGAAAGCAATGGTTTGTTACATTAAAAAAGCAAGGTTCAAAAACAAAAATATTTTATTTGCCAGAGATGCTGTACCTGCATGTGTTACAGAGACTGCTATTCATTCAGCAACCTCCTCCTCATTTTTAAACCCTAACTCTTTTGCAGAATGCCTGCTTTTCCCCTGTGTTAAGAGCAATACCCCTCCAGAACGGCTTGATTTTACAGAGCAGCAGTTGAATGTTGTGTCATTTGTAAAGCAGGAGCTATGCAAAAGTTCTTTTTTCCTTTAATCTATGGTGACACAATTCCAAGAAACTGCATTTTTAAAATAAAAAAACTATCTGCCATGTCATTTGGCTGTATTTCTTTTCCTTTCATTGCATTAGTCAGGTGCTAAGCAAATAAAATCAATTCTGAACTTATAAAAAGCAATTGAAAATGTCTAGTCTTTTATAGCAAAGACTTAGTTGTGGCAGCCCACAGTGTTTCGAAAAAAATCAATCATCATTTCATCCTGCTATGTGTGCTACTAAAATTAAGGATTTATGTTAGTCTGCTTGGGAAAATTATTTTTAGAGAACCACCTTTGCAAGATTTTTACTGTTCATAAAAGTTCTGTTTATGGTTTCCTCCCATAACAAGCAATCTCCTCCATTCCAGCATGAATTATAGATATTAATGGATGATCCTGATTTAAATACGGTTTCCATGTTAATGGGCACCAAAACTGCAGTCAGGGCAACAAAATCACTTATGGTAAATAGCAAATCGTAAACAAGTAATCCTCACCTTAAAGATATCATAAACCAAAAGGCTGATAATACAGTAATTACATCATATCCTCACCCACACTACGCAAAGAAATCTGCATTAGTAGTACAGTCATAATAGGAGAATGCCTGAGCTGGATAGCAACAGGGTTGGGAAAGCACTTAAATGCCACAGGGTCTAAATATTTTAGTGATGTATTATGCCCACTGGAAAGTAGCCAATTCAGCATCCAGTTTTGCATATATTGCATTGAGTCCTATAGAGTCTTGCTGGAAATATATCATACAACAATAATGGACATGATCCAGCAAAAATGAAACACTTAAACTTGGAATCCTATGTACAGTTAAGGGAGCAATCCTAAGCACACCTATTCAAGAGTATGTTCCATTTTATTCAATGGGGCTTACTCCCAGGAGAATGCTCTCAGGATTGCACATTTCCTTCAGGATAAAACTCCACTGAACTCATTGGTAATACTTAGTAAATACCAGGCTGTGCATGCCATTGTCTTCACTGTGAGAATTAAGCTGAAATCAGTGGAACTGCCTAACTTGGACTTGATCTTGGCAAAGTAATAATTCTGTAAAGGACGTGTTTGCTTTGCAGTATCAAACAAAAACCACCTTCTTCATGATACCCCTTTTGTGTTCAGCAGTAAACTGTTGGCTACTTGAAATGTCACACAAACATAGTGTTACAAGCTCTCCCCTTCTCTGTGTGGACCAAAATTTCACAGCCAAGTTTATTTACGTTGATTAACTTTGGAGAAAAGAGCACTAGAGTCTTCTGGTGGTTTTTGTAATATTTGCTTTATTTCAGGCAGCACACAGGTGGAGGAAAAGAGGCACTCTTGCAGGGAAGCAGATCGGCCACCTGACATTTTAGCCTCAGAGATAGAGAGAACATTGACTCCCCACCCAGGTGCTTCAGCAAACACACAGTAGTTTATCTGCATCTCCCTGTTCCAAACTCAAATGGTTTTTTTTTTCTTCACATAGATACCTACCTGCCCTCCATTCTAACAAGAGGGGTCACCTAACTTTCTCCAAGCTGGACTAATGTCTGAATGCTGCGGTCAAGTGGCTAAACTGAAACTGAACCCTGACAAGTCAGAGGCGATGCTTTTCAATAAGGCTTCTTCTCTAGATGGGGGTTTTCTTTCCTCTAAGGACATTGTACAGTGTTCTTTGAAGGATCTTGTGAAGAGCTTGGGAGTCTTGCTGGATTCTGCTGTCCTGTTAGAGAAGTGGGTCAACATAGCAGCTAAAAAACTCTTTCACTGCACATGGCTGAGGGGTTTTTTTTACAGGCAGCTGGCTTAGCCTCATTGATCCATGTAATGGTAACCTCGAGGCTTGATTATTGTAGCGCATTCTACATAGGTTTGCTCTTGAAGACATCCTGAAAACTTCACCTGATACATATGTGGCAGCTCATTTGTTATCTACATACTACTCTCATTTTGAGATATCTTTAGTGGCTCCCTCTTTGTTTCCAAGTTCAGTTTTGGGTTTGTTTGTTTTTAAAATTTCTTTCTTTCAAAATAACAGAGAGAAAAAGGGGGGAAACCCCTCCAAACCCAGTAATTTTTTAAAAAAGGAGAAAAGTGTATATCTAGAAACAAAAATATAACAACAATGGTGGCAGGTGTACATATAAGTTTCTAGAAAAGATTTCCAAATATCTAAAAATAGGTCTATATCCATACGTAATTGTTGTCTATATGCCATGAATTCAAATACTGATGAAGTTGTAAGGTCCTCAATCCATTGATTTACAGGAGGTGGGCATTTACCTCTCCAGTAGTGTAATGCAAGTATTTTAGCTGTAGTAAGGACATAGCGAGTCCATTTTTATTGACCATTGGTTAGCCTCCAAGTCACAGGCAGATCATTTAGATTCAGTCAACAATACCAGTCATTACTTTCAAAGCCCTTCATGAGCTAGAACCTACAAACTTGAAGACCATTCTCTCCCTGCATCAATCCAAAGGGCAACTTCATTCTAGCCACCAATGCCTTCTTTCTGTCCGTTCCCTCACTGTGCTGCCCAGACAACAGCCTTTTCACTTGCTGCCCTCTTCCTTTGGAAAGGCTTCCAGAGGATGCAATGAATCCTTCAAAGCTGAATTGTCTAGGAGAGCTTTGGGGGTTGCCAGTTGAAGAATGGTTTCAGCCAGGGGTCATTTCGTAGAAAAAGAGCTAGGGGGACTCATTAGCATAACTCATTAGCATATGCCACACCCCCTGACATCACCGGAAGTGTGTCCTCCCCACAGCCGGCAGCGCCCTCCAGTGGGCACCAGCAGGGAGCTCCAGGCCCCGCCCTCCCGCACCTCACCTGGGGGGATGGCGTCCCCCTGCGTCCCCCCCCCCCAAATGACCCCTGGTTTCGGCCATGAACACATCAAAAGATTACTGCATTGTTTGTCAGGACAATAATATTCTGGATATATTGGCACCTTCTGTTTTTCTGAAGTTATTTTAATTGAATATTGTTATTCTTTTATGCTGTTGCCCAAATTGGGTCCCAATGATGTCAGAAGAAAGGCAGGTTTTGGAAAAAAAATTAAATTTATGAATAAATAAAATATACTCTGAACAACTGTCCCACACAAAAGAAAATCCACATCTGTTAGGGAACACTGATATTCTTTCATCCTAGAACCAGGTTCCAGACCCTTTAGACCAAATAATTCACAGTAATTAGACTCATAATAATATGTAGCTGCCTTCTACCAAGTGATACCAATGATCCTTCTAGTTCACTGTTCTGTGCTTTAACCTCGCAGTGCCACTCCTGGGTCTCAAAACAACAAGGGTCTTTCCCAGCTGCTTGCTGATTGAAATCTTTTAGGTAGAGATCTGGGCGATTAGAGAGCAATCATAAATAGGCCTGCTCAGCATCCTTCGTACGTCTATTCAGTGGGGTTTATTCCCAGGAAAGAGTTCTTATGATTGCAGTGTAAGGCTGCAACCCTAAGAATACTTTCATGTGAGTCATTCCCATTTTATTCTTACTTCTGAGTAGAACAGTTTAGGCTTGCTGCCTTAATCTGGAACCTTCTACATGCAAAATACCTACCACTGAGCCACAGCCCTCTCTCAGAACTGGAGAGGGAGCAAAAGAGACTCTGAAAATATACAGGCCAGAAATTCCATTTCCCCTAATATTCAGTTAACAACCATAGGGATTACAAACTGTCTCCAAGAGCAAAAGCTGTACAATGATGCCTTGATTCTCCTACACCTGCTGTTTCAGGCTCTTTGCAGCTAAGGACATCACAGCATTGCAGAGTTGCCTACTGGCCAATGGAAAAAAGTGGCCTGCACTCTCGCTGTGTTATTAATCAATAGGCAGAAATCTGGAATAGGGATGGGCATGAACCACATTTTTGTGGTTCATTTCTGTTTGTGGCCAAATCACAAACAAATACAAACAGGGAGGTTGGTTCATAACCCAAACTGGTTTGTATTGGTTCATAACCCCTGCTTTCTGCTCTTCACAAAAAAACAGCTGAGTAGTGGGGAGCAGAAAGCAGGGGTTTAAATGGTTTGAAGCCATTTAAACCCCTGCTTTCTGCTCCCCGCCACTCAGCTGTTTCTCATGAAGAGCAGAAAAGAGGTTTAAATGAATCATGGACCAGCCAAAAATTTTTGTTCATGAGCCAGTTCATGCCCATTCCTAATCTGGTGAGGAAACCTTTCATGGCATGGAGGCAAATATAACTGCATGCTCATTGATGCAAAGCGAGCCACAAGGGGACGGTTAAAAAGTTGGCAACCTTACTTAGGCCAGTTGGGCACTAGGCCAGTTTGCTTCAAGATATTTTGAATACAGAGGCATGTTTGTTCTCTGATACCCAACATTGATAAAATACAAATAAGTTCAATAGGTATGGAGGTCCACACTGTGTTTTAGGAAATACATACTGAGTTCCCCCCACCCCCTACAGGTTATCTCTTTGTTTTTCAGAGGCTGGTTAAGCAGACTTGCAGTAATCCTAACTTTATTGTACCAAGAAGTAAATCTCACCAAGTTCATTATGCTGAGGACTGCAAACTCCATTCAGGGCGATCAACCTGCCATGCAATAATTGTACGGTCATTTGTTGAACAGGAGCTACACATTCTTCCTCAAACTATGTGTGCACTACAAGACAGCACATTTCTACAGCATTCAAGTGGTTTGACTGTCTTTTGAGAAAAAAAAATCTGTTTCCCACTAGAATGTTAATTGCTATTAGTATTTTATTTATTTAATTACATTTCTATCCCGCCCTCCCCTGCAAGCAGGCTCAGGACGAGTCACAACCAAATAAAACCAATTAAAATACATTATGATAATCTAATTTAAAATATCCTAACATAACTCCCACGATGGCGATCAATCAACAGAATTCCCGGGTGAGCCTGTGTGTATGCCCAGATGAATCAGAAAGTTGGGTAAGTAACTTAGTTGGGGTAACTAACAGTAATACTAGAATTGCTACTATTACTAATAGAAATACTAAAAATGCTAGGTCTGCCAGCATCCACGTGGGGGGTGTAGATCTCCTGGAGTTACAACTGATTGCCAAACTCCAAAGATCCGTTCCCCAGGAGGGTAGACTCTGTGGCATTGTGCCCCATGAAGGTCCCTCCCCAAAACCCAGCCCTCTCCAGGCTCCACCCTTTAAATCTCCAGGAATTTCCCAACCCAGAATTGGCGATCCCAACTATTAGTCCCGTGTTGGATGTAATTGCCTAAAGTGTTACAGGCAACTATCATGTCGCATTTGAGATATTCATAATGACAAATGATACACATCCCCTGAACCACCCATACCACTTTGTGGAGTCTTTTAAACAATTGTTTAAATTTTTTAATATTTAAAATGAAATGAAAATTGAAAATCAGTGATCACATTGGTCAACTGTACCAAGCAAAGGCACGGCCATGTGGAATTTAAAGTGATGAACCCTATCAAGACTGTTCCTTCTTCTGACCATACAGTGTTTTTTGATTAACCTTTTGCTTTAAAATAATAAATTGGTTCTTTGAAGGCTGTGTAATCCGTCTCCCCGACGCTAGAGTATATGGCTTGAATACAAAGATTGCACTTCATCAGTTGAAGGTACTTGTGCTCCCACATGGTAGACCACTGATTTCCCACCCACCTCCCATGTTCAGCCCCACCACCACCTTGGGGAACCCTTCTCAAGTGGCTTTTCAGAGCATAGAACATCGCAAACTGAGGAAACAGTAACTGACTAACACACAGTGCTTTATAAATGGAGCTTGGGGAATCAATCAGTATGGTCATTTCATTCCTTTTTTATTTTATATGTAGTTATTCATTTCAGTTTGCCTCATTTTCACTGCTATTAATGATCCTTCAGTTTTCTCCATGCCATTTTTATAACATTTGCACATTATATGCCATCTACATGCAACTGGCACACAAAAAAACCCCAATGAAAATATGCTAATTGTAATGGGAAAATTCAGTGTGAGAAACTGGAGCAAAAATAAAAGCTTAGGGGGTTCATTTTTCACAAGGCTGGAACAGAATCAAAATTGGAATATCCAAACTGAAACAAGCGACAGCTTTCAAAGTTCCATTCCATCTTCATCCCCAGTAGAAATGCCTTTTGCTCATGATGTAGATCAGTGATTCTATATCCCCACTCCAGGTTTGGGGAGGGGGAAGCAAATGCAAGTTCTCTATAGCAAGGCTGTCCTTCCCATCAATTGCACAGGGGACAGGATAACAGGACTGTTTTGCTAATTCGGCTGTAGGAGAGAGGTCCAAGGGTATTTTTTCATGTGGAAATGCCGAGTTTCATAAGGAAAATAATGGAAACCATGGGATTTGTTGGGTTGGGGAATTTTCTTCCCCTTGTTGTTCTCATTTTTTAAACCCTTTTTCCTCATTTCCTAGTTTGCCTGCTGTTGGAGGAAGACAGGCAGGCTAGCAAACGGGGGGGGGGGGCAACCTTTCTTTCCATGCCAGAGGAGAGTTCGTTTTTGGAGCAGGAAAAAGGGGAGACTCCGTCAGGCGGCATGGCTCAACTGAGAGGTTTGCAAGCTTTAATTTAATTTAATTTAATTTAATTTAATTTAATTGGTGACCACCCTGGCGCCTTGGTGCCCCCCCAGAAAAAATTCCTGGCTACAGGGCTGCCCTCCACCCAGAAGTGACATCATATCCTCTATGCCACTCTAGGAATTCTTCTAATTTCTATGGTAAAGAACACAGAGACTGAAGAAATTCCTGCAGCATTACACAGAAGTGACATCATATTCTCCCAAAATTCCACCTTTCCCAGGCTCTGGGCCAAAGATCTCCCAGCATTGCCTACACAATGTTGTCATCCCTACTTACAGTTAAATATCAAAAGGCACAAATTATGGCATACGCAGAAAAAAGAAGCATACTTACGCCAGCAGTAGTTGTCCATGTGAAGTCTACCATCTATATTAAGTCTAAATGGCAAAGGAGGGGAAAAACTCCTACAGCTTTCAAATTAAGATTGTGTGTGCTCGGAGTCACAGTGGCATTAGCAAAATGTAGTTGTGTAGAATACGGAACCTACCCAAGAGTCTTAGCTGAAGTCTTCTGCACCACAAGTCCTCTTGTGGATCAAAAACTGGCGAATTAATAGGAAACAGAGAGAATTAATAGGAAACAGAGAGTGAGTATAAATGGGAAATTTTCTCAGTGGAGGATGATAAGCAGTGGGGTACCACAGGAATCAGTACTCAGTCCGATGCTTTTTAACTTGTTCATTAATGATTTGGAGCAAGGGCGTAGAAGTGAAGTGGCTAAATTTGCAGATGATATGTTGTTCAGGGTGGTGACAACCAGGGAGGATTATGAGGCATTCCAAAGGGATCTGTTGAGGATGGGCAAGTGGGCGTCAACATGGCAAATAAGGTTCAATGTGGCCAAATGCAAAGTGATGCACACTGGAGCCAAAAATCCTAAATATAAATACACATTGATGGGGTGGGCTGACTGGCAGAGACTGACCAAGAGAGCGATCTTGGAGTCATAGTAGATAACTCACTGAAAATGGCGAGACAGTGTGCAAGTGCAATAAAAAAGGCCAACGCTATGCTGGGGATTATTAGGAAGGGAACTGAAAACAAATCAGCCAGTATCATAATGCCCCTGTATAAATCAATGGTGCAACCTCATTTGGAGTACTGTGTACAGTTCTGGTCACCACACCTCAAAAAGGATATTATAGCATTGGAAAAAGTGCAGAAAAGGGCAACTAGAATGATAAAAGGGTTGGAACACTTTCCCTATGAAGAAAGGTTAAAATGCTTGGGGCTCTTAGCTAGGAGAAACAACGGCTGAAGGGTGACATGATCAAGGTTTATAAGATTATGCATGGGATAGAGCAGGTCGAGAAAGAAGTACTTTTCTCCCTTTCTCACAATACAAGAACTCGTGGGCACTCCATGAAATTGCTGAGCAGTCAGGTTAGAACAGATAAAAAGAAGTCTTCTTTCTAGTGTCCCTGGCCCCACTGCTGGACCTCCTGATGGCACCTGGTATTTTCTGGCCACTGTGTGACAGAGTGTTGGACTAGATGGGACACTGGCCTGATCCAGCATTGGCTTCTCTTATGTTCTTATGTTCACCTTGAAAGATAGTACTACAATGGGGTCTACTCCTTTTTTTCTCAGTTTTTTCCAAGTCCCTCCTGCCTCAATATCATTACTTTCTTCCTGTTTAAATTTAATTTCTTTTGTTTATTACAGGTTGACACACCCATTTCCTCAACCACTTTTAGCTTTTGGCTTCCCCGAACTGAATGTGCATACGGGGAAGAGGTCATCTGAGCAATCCACCATGTGATGCATATTCAGAACATATCTGAGCAATCCACCATGTGATGCATATCAACGTTCAGAAACAGCAGTAAAGCACTTATCTGTACAAACCAATACTAGAGTTCTCAGTGACTACTTCATTGGTACAGATTGAAAATGAATCCAGTGTGATCATGTGAATCAACCTTGGCTAAGCAAAAGATCCTTTCTATTCCTACCCTGTCAAAGTCTATGAACCATGAACTAGAAATGTCCAGGTCTGAGGCTGGGACCAAGCCAGGAGAGCCATCTGGCATTACTATGTACATTCAAGGCTCCTTAGAACCCTCCTTAGCTAAGCAACTGGCAGGTATTTGTGATATAAATATTACCAACTGTGGTATAAATATTAGGCACATAGCTCCTTTGCCTGATCTATCCTTCCCGCTGCACTTCAGGGCCAGACCTTTCTTCAATTGACCTTGCTCTGGCTTGGGGTATAGTCA
Organism: Gekko japonicus; assembly: GCF_001447785.1. Taxonomy (NCBI): domain Eukaryota; kingdom Metazoa; phylum Chordata; class Lepidosauria; order Squamata; family Gekkonidae; genus Gekko; species Gekko japonicus. Next base: position 3,880,747 of record NW_015175358.1, read on the forward strand.
GCCCCGCTCTGCCTCTTATACCCCTAGAACTATTTTCATGTTTCAAGAGGGAACCAATCCTTTTCTTTTAAAAACATTTAAAGAGCATTTGCTACTATGCAAGATCTAATTCAAACACAGTTAAATATTTCTGTGTATTTCAAAATCTTTTTAAAAAATTGCCTCTGTTTTGTAATGTTACTGCTATATATCCTATGCTGAAGACCTAGTTGCTTCAGGGGGGTGGGGGGAATAAGAGCCTTTTGCTTTAAAGGTATCTCGTCCTCCTGTTTTGCTTTCCAGTCACATACTCCATGTGTTTCAAAAATACTTTAGTCAACTTTTAGAATTCAATAACTGACTTTGATAGAGAAATTACTGTTCCAGGGTATGGTAAATGACAATGGTCTAGAACACTGTTAAATTTTAGTCTCGAAAATGAACTTTAATAAAATGTGCTCCAATAATGTACTGTGACAGCTTTTAGAGAAATCAGCTTCAATACTCTGATTCTCCCAGGAATGCTGTGAGATATACTCAAGCAGCCTTGAGCCATGGAATAAGCAAGCAGACAGCTTTATGATAAATGGTCCTAGAAACCTAAATTACAACTGCACCAAATGAACAATATGTCCAAATTATTTGGTAGCTTTTTTTGTTGCTGAGACAGCTGGCACGAGTACAGTGTGCAATCATCTTTGTCTACAAACCTACAGCGACACCTAGTGAGCGAACATCCAGTCAAGAAACCAGGCCCTGGCTCTGAGGCTGCTGCAGGCTAAATGTCTCCCCTTCTAAACAACAGAGTGGATACATCAAAGAGCAGCAAAAAGTGTCAAGCTGCAAAAGGAGGGTGAGTCAGTATTTAGAAAATACTATGAAACAGCAAATGGAATGCAGAAGGAGGCAGTGTTAGCACTTTCTTTTCTCCGGCTCAGAGTTCCCCCAGTACTAGGAAACAATGATTGACATTATTTACTTAGCACCACCAGCATGCATGGCACTTAACACTGGGATGTAAAAGACAGATTCCAGTTCCAAAGAGTTTACAATATAAACTGATAGAGGAGGGAGACTGACAGAGGGAAAGGTGGCAAGGATCTGCTTGTGGTCCAGTTTAAATGTAACAAACGTCTGTTACACTGAGCTGTGACTTATAAAAGCTCATATTGAAATAAATGTTGCTAGTCTTTAAGGCAACCCTGGACTTCTGTTTTGATTCTAACAGGGCCACCCTTTGTCAACTAGTTTAAAAATGACACTGGCATTTAGATGAAATATTGATCCAGAGCAGTGTTCCCTCTAAGCTGAGAGTGTGAGCTAGCTCACAGTTTTTTAGCCTCTGGCTCACATATTTTTGTCTTAGCTCAGGAAGGATGGCTCCAAGAGCAAACTTATTTATGCAGTAGCCAAATCTCTCACTCACAACTTTAATGCCAGTAGCTCACAAAGTAGAATTTTTGCTCACAGGACTCCATAGCTTAGGGGGAACATTGAAGAGTATTTTATACTGATCTACCCTGTACTCAAAGTGGATTACAAATAAATTAAGCAGGGCTTTTACAGGGGGGAGAAGAGGTGCTGGAACTCACCAGAGGGAAATGAAGTTTTCAGTCTGTATACTGAAAACCCATGAACTTTTAAACATTTTAAAAATAATTTTGTTGAAGGGGTTCCAGAACTCCATTCCAGCGCATTCCCCCAGAAAAAAAGCCCTAACACATACAATATAACATTATGCAAAGAAATATTACGTACATAGGGGTTCCACAAAGCTGATGGCACATTAATCTGGGACACGGGTACCTCTGCAAGCTGCATTAGCAAACCAGCACTGCATACTCTGTGGTCAAGTTGGTGGTATATGTAGGATCAATGAAATCATTGTTTCACAGAGTCACAATTTCAGTGCTGCTGAGCTTTAAAAAAAAAAAAGGAGGTCGGGGGCTCAGAGCCTTTCCTTTGACTCAGCACTGGAAAGGGTCAGGGATGGTATTGATCATTCATGACAGTCCACTGAGCCATAACTGTAACAATTCCAAGATGTTACTGGAGGATTCAGTCCTGCTCCAGTTTTCTAATATCATAGACAGATGTAACTGACAGTTATTTTTATGCTTGGGGGCTAGGGAAGAGATATCCTAACTCCCTTTCACCCCCCTCCCCCTTTTCCTCCTTTCACAACCACCCAAGCAAAGAATAAGATAATTTGGGAGGCTAGAGTGTTTAAACCCCACCTCCATTATTTCCAACATAAGGATGAGGGATGGGGTAATATCTTACCTCTACCTTCAAAACCTTGCCACCCAAATAATTTATTTATTTTATATATTAAATCTCTGTTACTTATCTCTTCTCTCCTTATATATAATTGTATTTTGGTGGTGGCACATTGTGAACATTCCACATGCTCCCAAATCAGTTGGCTCCGTGATGTGTCACTCAGAAGCTGTCCGTATTCACTGGCTGCGTTGCCTGAGTCTCGCCTCCAATATTCTACAGTTTGCTGTTCCTCTCCCCCCAATAGCCAGTTGGAACACAGAGGTTATTTGCATAAACGGCCTGATTGGCCTTTGCCTCTAACATTCTAAATAGTTTGCTGTTGCTGTTGGGAGTCACTGAATATGTCCTGAGGTAAAATACATATCCCAATCTTCCCTTAACGGTCACTGGAGTTGCCAAAATACATATCCCAATCTTCCCTTAAATGGTCACTGGAGTTGCCAATCTCCCTGCGGGGCCTGGAGATCTCCCAGAAATCACCATGTTCCCCAGGCACAGCACATCATTTCCCCCACAGAAAATTTCCCAGCTATTACAATGGCTGCTTTGGGCAGTGGACTCTATGGAATTATACCCTGCTGAGGTCCCTCCGCACCCCAAACCCTGGCCTCCCTAGGCGTTACCCCTCAAATATACAGATATTTCCCAGCCCAGAGTTGGCAGCCCTGTAACTGGCTATGGAACCACTTTCCAGACCCTTGGAACCCAGAAGACATGGCACAGGAGGAGATGGTTTTCTACCTTAACTGCCACTGCATAACCCCAGATCAATATAAGTCAGGGGTGGAGGGCACCATACCTATTACCATGAGGCTGTCCTCCCATACTACCCACTTCAGGCAGCAAAATGACTTGAGACAGCCCTGCCTTATAGCTAAGCAGAAGGAAATAAACATGGCTTGCCTCCCTCTATTTTCCCCTTCCCTCTGCCACCCCACCAGCCATGGCCGGGACACTCACCTGGAGTTTCCTTCTAGAGCTCATTGTATTTCTTCCCACAACAGGCCTTACTCCTAGTAGATTATATTCCCCTGCCACCATTTACTACTGAAGATAATATACACTATAAGCAGGGGGGCCACAATGCCTTGCAGGGGCATCTCATTTTCCCTCCCCCAGTATTGCCTTTTTTGCATTCCACTGAAAGTCCCCATAACATCTCCCCTTTTCTGGCCTCCTCCTTTCTTTACCACCCACTAGGCAACCTACCTTTATTTGCCCCCTGTCTTCAGCTGTCCCTCCTTCCCTCTCCCTTGCAGCCTCTACCTGGGAAAACTATAGCCTAGTTGTATAGCGGCAGTCAACACCAGGCCCAGCTGCATGGTAGGGAACCCATGAGGACTTGTGGGGGCACCTCACTTTCTCCTGTATCCCCAACCTCACACTATTTTCTGTTTTCCTCCTCCTGACAACTCCCATATTCTCACCTTTCCCTGCTTTTTTCTCTCCTTCCCACCCACTAACTGACCTACCTTATATCTAACCCCCATCTTTGACTATATTGGTATTTATTTATACCCTGCCTTTCTCCACAATGGGGACCCAAACCACCTTACATCACTGTCTTCTCCATTTTATCCTCATAACAGCCCAGTGAGGTAGGTTAGGCTGAGAACATGTGACTGACCCAGTGAATTTCCACAGCAGACTGGGGATTCAAAGCAGGGTCTCCCAGATCCTATTCTGAAACTCTAGCCGCTACACCAGGTCAGCTTTCCTGAAGTGGCTGCTGTTAAACAATAGCAAGCAGCTGGGCCTGGATGAATCATGCAATTCTTGTGATATCACACCAACCGGGGTTGATGCTGGCCCTGGCCCTGACAAGTCCTCCCTCAAAGGCCAAAGCAGCCCTGGAAAGGTCCCTGCCCTCTCACCCTGTCTTTTACTGACAGAAACCAATGCATCAAGGCAGGCAATATTACTGTGGTTGCCTAGCAACAGCCTATGAAGGCATTCATTTCTTAAAGTTACAGGTGCTACTTCTGTTATTTGGGGTCCCCCCCAATTTTTGTTTGTTTTTTTAGATTTCAGATTTATTGATTGGTTGATTGCAAACCTGAGGCATTTTTCATGTCTGTAGAAAGGTCTGTCTTGTCTGTCCATGACTCCAGCCTCTAGATTTAATTATCCACAGCAGGCCCGTAGCTACAGTGGGGCATCTTGGGGCCTGGCACCCTGACTTACCGCCAAGACCCCCCTAACTTCCCACCCAGCCCAGGCGCTCCCTTGGGGGGGGGGTGCACGGGTGTGTGTGGCGTGCCCTCTGACTTATCTAAAGGGCCCCCAAATTTAAAAATTCTGGCTACAGGCCTGATCCACATGTTGGACTACACTGAGAATTGGATATATTGATTAGGGTTACCAGATGTCCTCTTTTTTTGGTGTCCATCCTCTTTCAGACTATTTTTAAAAACCTAATGAAAATGTCCTCTTTTTGCTTTGGAAGGTTAAGAATATCCTTAGTTAATAGCAATTATCACAGCTTAAATAATAGGGGTATTTAAAATGAGATTTGTCATTGTGATCACTTGTTTGAAGTAGTCAGTTGGGAAATATGTCTTCTTTTTTGCTTTCCAAAATATGGTAACCCTATATATTGATATTAAACCTAAGTAGCATGGTATTAAGAGACTTGGGTAGACAGACTCCAAGTCTATGGGATAACATAAATATAAAAGTAATTAAAGAATTACTGAATGAATGTGGATACTATGGTTATTATTTTTACACTGCCTCTCCAAGATCTTGCTTGAGGCAGCTAACACGGTTTGACATTTGTAATACAACTACATCTTCTTCTGCATTCCCTTAAAGTGACTGTAATTAAGGGAGGTGACAAGCCATGTACTAGTTCACTCTCCTAATTAAATTCAAATAGCTAATTAATTTCCCTTATTGTAGCCTTCACTCCAAGTTGGGACTTTGAGATCTCCTGATTGCCTTGCTATGAAGTCTTGTTCCAGGTAAAGTCTAGATACTGAAGACACAAATACTGCTTCTGAAACTAGCAATTTCTTCCTGATTAGGATAGTTCTCTGAAAACATTAGAACTAGGCCACCAAGGCACTGATCCTAGAAGTCCCTATGGCCTTCTTAAACTAGCTGTCTTCAGATTCCCCTCTCTCCAACCTCTTCTCGGATTTATTTCTAGACACAGGCTTTTTTTTCTTCAGCCAGTTCTTCTCATGTTGCTCTTTTATCACACACACAACTTCTCCTATACTGAACTACCTCTAACCAGGCTATATCTGGCCTTTTATTCTCTCTGGCCAGACCCTTTCAGCCATATAATGTTCACTGCATCTCAGGTCAACTGTTTATGGGTTCATATTTAGACCAATGAGAATGGATAGAATGTCCACTAACTGACCAATCATTTATGAGAAGGGCTACCATAGTCCCCACAGAAAACTTTCCTACAGTAACTATAAAGAATCACTGCTGCTTGGCAGGATGCCTACAGAGGCCTACATATTTTGAAGCCTTGAAACTCCTTTCTGGAAGCAAAATCATTCCAAACCTATTCACAAATTCTCTAAATGGATAAGAGAACTATGTTTATTTTAAAAAGTCTTATTTCTAAACACTACACTTTCCAGGACTGCTATTTACACATTTTATATGTGTTTGGTAAACTGTACACATTAGGCTTGCCAAGTCCCCCCGGGGGGAGCGGGGAAAACCCCGCCCCAGAGGCCCGTTCCCCGGCGGCGGCGGATCAGGGCCCGGGAGGAACCCCACCCCGACGTGCACGTCACCCGGAAGTGATGCGACCACGCCGGGCACGCTGGGGGCGGGGCCACGGTCATCCGAGGGAAAACTCTATGGTTTCCCCTTGGATGGTCGTGGCCCCGCCCCCAGCGTGCCCAGTGTGGTCGCATCACTTTCGAGTCCCCCGCTGCGGCAAAGATTGCACTTGGCAACCCTAGTACACATATGGTTACCAATTCTGGGTTGGGAAATTCCTGGAGATTTGGGGGTGCCACCTGGGATGGGCAGGGTTTAGGGAGGGTGCACAGGATATTTTGGCTGTTTATCTACATAGCTATCACCTCCCCCCCCCCTTGAAAAGGGTAAATGCACAAGAAAAACAGGAGCAGGGAAGGGAAATGCAAATAGAAACATAAAGAAGCTACCGCCACTCTAATCCTTCCAGGGATGTTGCTCAAGTTGCCAGCTTGGGGCTGGTAAATTCCTGGAGACTTGGGGGTGGAGCCAAGGGAGGGCACGGTTTGGGGCGGGACCTCAACGGGGTACAATGCCATAGAGTCCATCCTTCAAAGCTGCCATTTTCTCCAAGAGAACTGATCACTGTTGTCTGAAGACCAGTTGTAATTCTGAGAGATCGCCAGGCCCCAAATGTTCATCAAGTCCAGCATTCTGTTTGCACAGTTGGCTGACCAGCTGCCTCCAGGAAGTCCACAAGCAGGATGATTGCAACAGCATCCTTAATCTGGGCTCTTTTTGTAGCAGGAACTCCTTTGCATATTAGGCGACACAACCCTAATGTAGCCAATCCTCCAAGAGCTTACAGTAGCCCCTGTAAGAAGAGCTCTGTAAACTCTTGAAAGATTGGCTACATTAGGGGTGTGTCGCCGAATATGCAAAGGAGTTCCTGCTACAAAAAGAGCCCTACGTTCCACCTGCGCTCCCCAGAAACTGAAAGAGGCATAAGCAAATAAGTGCACTTTGACTTATCCCAGAAATTCTTTAACTGCACAAATGTCATACAATATGTGAGGCCACAGACACAATAATCACATTTGACTCCATGTGGACAATCACTCTCAAAGCATAATACTTAGGGTTGCCAACCTCTAGGTGGTGGCTGGAGCTCTCCTGGGATTGATCTCCAGGTAACAGACCACCTGGAGAAAATGGCCCCATTGAACCCCTCCCCTCTGCAAACCTCACCTTCCTCAGGTTTCACCTCTCAAATGTCCAGGTATTTTGCAATCTTGAGCTGGCAGCCCTAATACTTGCTACATGAAAGTTTTGTAAACAGAAAATACAGGATACTTTTTTCGTCTTTAGCTGGGTAAGTGAAATAAAAGTAATCCACTGTGGCCAATCCTAATCATTCTTACAGTGGTCAACTCTGTGGCAAGCCAATTTTTAAAAACTAAATGTGCAACTGATTTCAACCAATCCTCTCACGGTGGGCCAGATGACTTTTGAACACATGGAAGCCATGCAGCAATTCTAACTATATAAACTTATATAAATTTAAGACTGTCAGTCTGGATATTAAAAACTAGTCTTTTAAAATACAGAATGTACTTGAGTCCCAGTGAGAAAGGCAGACTATAAGTAATGTAAACAAACAAACAACCAAACAAAGGCATGCCTGTGTTGGTTTGTTGCAGTAAAAATCAAGAGGAGTCCAATTGCACCTTAAAGACAAATACATTTTTATACTAGCATAAGTTTTTCTGTGCTCTGGCCTACAAAACCCTGTGTTAAAACAGCATGTTTGTCCTTAAACTGCCACAGGACTCTGTTTTGTTTTTGGTTGCAACACGTGAACATTGCTGCTGTTCTGCAATTTGGATCTGGCAATACAGGCCTGCAAAAGCATATGAAGCTCCACACCAACAACCCAGGACCAAATAAAGGTGGACTGCAGTCAGGGGAGGTCAAAGAAAGCAATGCTGCACATTTTGATGTACTGAGGGCGCGATCACACGCACAATTAGCCGTGCCATAGGCGTGAAAGCCGGGCGGTTTTTAAGGGAACGATCAGACGCCAACATCTGCCAATCGTCCCATTCCCGTCGGCAACCTGTTTTGCTCCACTGCAAAAGTGGAGTAAAAAGACACTGGGGAAAACCCAGTAGCAAACGGGTTTGCTACGGGCCAGGAATGGACTTTCCTCAGTGTGATCACAAGCCAGCGCGCTTCCTTGGCATCGGGATGGTCTGATCGGGCCATCCTGACTCCATGTCATTATTTTTCCCCCTGTTTCATTATGTGCATCATCGCACACTGCATAGGGAGCACTCGGTGCGGAGATGTGAATTATCGATCCCTCATTGAAGCGCAGCCAAAAATCCCCCTGACTCACCCGCAGTTGTGTCTGATCATGGAGTGGCGGGCTGCCCCCGCAGTTCCCAGGGACTGTGTGATCACGCAAATGCGGATCAAATTCCTGCAGAGCAAATAGCTTCGCTTTCACACACACACACATTATCTTGCCCGTGTGAACACTGCCTGAATTTGTTAAATTTGATGCCACAATATGTAGGTGATGGCAACTAGCTTAAACTGATTTTTTAATAGAACAAAATTTGAGTCCAGTGGCACCTTTAAGACCAACAAAGTTTAATTCAAGGTATATGCTTTTGTGTGCATGCACACTTCTTCAGATACATTGAAATGGAAGTTACCAGTCCATACATATAGGTAGAGGGTGAGCAGCAAATTAGTATACAAAATAATCAAGATAGATGTTTAACAGATGCAAGGACCAAAAAGGAATAAAAATTTAGTTTACATAGTCACCATCTGTTTGGATTTAATTCCATGGGGAAGCATAGTGAAGCAAATAAATATGTCAGAATTAGAGACTGATGTGCAAATGTACCTTCTTAATTGTGGAATGCTGAGAATAATTAACTGAGACCCTGTTGTTATGCTCCATTCATCTCAAGCATGGAGGTAACTAACAGCATCCTTTTCTTTAAGGTGGGATGATGGGTTGTACAGTGTTGTGTTCTCCCTATGTAGAGAATAGAAGGGTATTGTTGGCATTTAATGGCATATACAATTTTAGATGATGAGCAAGTGAATGAGCCTGAGATGGCGTAGTTGATGTTTTTAGTAGTTGTAGTAGTAAAATTTATTTTGTAGTCATTGGCCATTACAATTTAAAACAATATACAAATTAGACAATTTACAGCACTGGAATTTGAATTAGATTTAAAATATAATAACCTCTAAGTTGATGTTTTTAGGTCCAGTATTCATGTTGTCTGGGTGTATGTGGCAGCAAAGTTGGCATCTGGGTTTATTGCAAGCTCTGGTAAACAGGTTGTATTATTGTAAAGATTAAGATTGGGGGGTTGTCTGTGTGCAAGAAAAGGTTTGCTCCACAGTGAAAGAGAACTATTATTCAGTAGAGGTTATAATTCATTGATGATGCATTAAACTGTTTTGAGTTGAGATACTTTTAGAATTTTACAGGCTAAGAGAAATACTTATTGTTTAGCTAAAATAAAAAAACTTTACTTGGGAAAGCCCAACCTAAAAGGTTTTCCGCCAATCAGAGACCTGTTAGTTCAGAGTGCTGATGTTTAATGGAACCAATAATCTTGTTTTATTTGTGTGTGTCATCTTGAGTATAAAATCCTATGTCACCAATTGTAACACTCAAAGAGTCTGTTGGGTATTCAAGGGTTCCAAACCTTGATATCCCTGAGCCCGCACGCGGGAAGGGCGGGGTATAAATTAAATTAAATAAATAAATATCTGTATTCTTCCTTTATTAATTAATAAATTTTTAAGTGTACCTCCTCTACAGGACTGTTTTCGTGTGTTTCTCAAATTGGGTTGGGCAAACACAGCCAGGGACACAAGCAGTGTTCCCTCTAAGCTGAGTTAGTGTGAGCTAGCTCACAGATTTTTGTCTTAGCTCGGGAAGGATGGCTCCAGAGCAAACTAATTTATGCAGTAGCCAAATCGCTCATTCACAACTTTAATGCCAGCGGCTCACAGAGTAGAATTTTTGCTCACATGACTCCACAGCTTAGAGGGAGCATTGGATACAAGTTGTGTCCAACATGGGTGAGAACAAAATGGCAGAGTTTGATGGCAAAGTCAGCTGTGATGTTGTCAGAAATCATGTTTCTTATGCCTTGTAATCCTGTAATCAAGCAGAAAGTGAAGAGGACCTTAAGAGCCTCTTGCTCAGAGTAAAAGAGGAGAGCGCAAAAGTGGGCTTGAAGCTCAACATCAAAAAATGTTTCTTGGGACTGAAAGGACAGGCCCCAGGGGCTGTCATTCCACTCTGAGGCCTCTCATTACACTCCCAGAACACATCTGCGACACTCAGGGGCTGTCATTCCACTCTGGGGCCTCTCATTACACTCCCAGAACACATCTGCGACACTCAGGGGCTGTCATTCCACTCTGGGGCCTCTCATTACACTCCCAGAACACATCTGCGACACTCAGGGGCTGTCATTCCACTCTGGGGCCTCTCATTACACTCCCAGAACACATCTGCTACACTCAGGGGCTGTCATTCCACTCTGGGGCCTCTCATTCCACTCCCAGAACACATCTGCTACACTCAGGGGCTGTCATTCCACTCTAGGGCATGTCATTCCAGTTCCAGGACACTCCTGCTACCCCAGGGGGCTGTCATTCCACTCTGGGGCCTGTCATTCCATACCACGAATACTCCTGCTACCCCCAGGGGCTGTCATTCCACTCTGGGTCCAATCCTTCCATTCCAAAAATACTCCAGCTACCCCCAGGGGCTGTCATTCCATTCTGTGGTCTCTCATTCCAGTCCCAGAACACTCCTAGTACCCCCAGGGGCTGTCATTCCACTCTGGGGCCTGTCATTCTAGTAACAGACTACTCCTGCTACATTTAGGGGCTGTCATTCCACTCTGGGCCTGTCATTCTAATCACAGGACAGACAGACAGACAACCTTTACTGGTATATTAGAGATAAAAGTACATTAAAATTTAGGAATACATCAAAAATGTGGCTGTCATACAAGCAAACAGCAAGGAAAAAAACCTGATCAGTTTATAGTTTCCCTGATTTGAATTGCACGTTGAAGAAAACAAGCAACATTAGCGGTTATAGAAGAATTTTGCCCTGAGAGTAGCAACTGGACTTTGACACTCTCAAGGAGACCATGGCATGTAAAAGAAGGGAGTCCAGAAATTTATCCCGGGTCTTAGTATAAAATGGGCCATTTAAAAGAACGTGGGAAACAGATTAGATAGCACCCTGACTACAAGGGCATTGTCTCAGTTCATAAGGGATTTTATGGCATCTTCCAGAGAACCAATACGTTAAATCTGGCTAACATAAATGCCCTTCTTTGAAGGCGTTCAGTTAAAGAGCAAAAATAAGTAGCTGTCTGGCCCAGGGTCTGGGGTAATCCCAGATGAACTGGAGAACAAGTTTTCCTAGCTGTCTCAGTCAGGCACTGAAATTGAATATCTAAAAGCCTGCGTTTGATTGTATGAAATATTTTGGAGGCAGATGATAAATAAAGCGGATCTAAAGATATTCCTAAAGACCTAATTTTTTTGGTCTAATTTCAGCCAATTAGGTTCACAATGATCTGTCAGCATTAAAAAGGTAAAAGAATTCGGGTCAGAATTAAACAGAAGGTGCAACCAAAATTTGATTATCAAAAGCCAGGCCTGAGTTTCCAGGGACATCTGACCAGTTTTGAGACACATCGCAGCATATGGGACCCAATTAGGAAGTCCAAAGGTTTTCCGCAAAAAAAAAAAGGATTGTAAGCCCTCTGCTGATTGGTTAATTGCACTAATCCAAATGGGAGTGCCATATAGAAACTGTGAACTAGTCCCAGATATTCCTGCTACCGCCAGGTGCTGTCATTCCACTCTGGGGCCTGTCATTCCAGTCCCAGAACACTCCTACTACCCCCATGGGCTGTCATTCCACTACATGCTCTAGGATTCTAGTCACAGACAACTCCTATTAAATCCATGGGCTGTCATTCCACTTGGGGGGCTGTCATTCTAGTTCCAGAACATTTCTGCTACCTCCAGGGGTTGTCATTCCATTCTGGGGCCTGATAGCCTAGTCCCTGAACACTCCTGCTACACCCAGGGACTGTCATTCCACTCCTTGGTCTCTCATTCTAGACACAGAACACTCCTGCTACCCCCAGGGGCTGTCATTCCACTCTGTGGTCTCCCATTCTAGTCACAGAACACTCCTGCTACCCCAGGGGCTGTAATTCCATTCTGTGGTCTCTCATTCCACTCCCAGAACACATCTGCTACACTCAGGGGCTGTCATTCCACTCTAGGGCATGTCATTCCAGTTCCAGGACACTCCTGCTACCCCAGGGGGCTGTCATTCCACTCTGGGGCCTGTCATTCCATACCACGAATACTCCTGCTACCCCCAGGGGCTGTCATTCCACTCTGGGGCCTGTCATTCCAGTCCCAGAACATTTCTGCTACCCCCTGGATCTGTCATTCCACCCTGGGACCTGTAATTCTAGTCACAGACTACTCCTACTACATCCAGGGCCTGTCATTCCATTCCCAGAACATTGCTGCTACCTCCAGGGGCTGTCATTCCTCCTACCTCCAGGGGCTGTCATTCCACTCTGGGACCTGTCATTCCAGTCCCAGAACACTCCTACTACCCCCATGGGCTGTCATTCCACTCCTTGGTCTCTCATTCTAGATACAGACTACTCCTGCTACCCCCAGGGGCTGTCATTCCACTCTGTGGTCTCCCATTCTAGTCCCTGAACACATCTGCTACCCTCTGTGGCTTGTCATTCCAGTCCCTGAACACCCCTGCTACCCCCTGGGACTGTCATTCCACTCTGGGGCTTCTCATCCCAGTCCCAGAACACTTCTGTTACTCCTAGGGGCTGTCATTCCACTCCCTGCTCTCTCATTCCAGTCCCGGAGTAGTCTGTTTGGGCCCAGAGACCCTAATGGAAAATCCATTCTGCATTTTTATTGCAACTCTACTTGTACTTTAATGTATTTCAATGGAGCCCATGCAAGTCAATTGGCACTCCTGTCTCCCATTATTTCCAACGAGCTTTCAAGTATTTCCCACTGTTTCCAATGGGCAATCCTGTCCTTCCTTTAAGTACATCCCAATTTTCGCTACGATCCAGCAGGGCTCTCCCCATTTCCTGCAATTATTCGAAATGATCTAGTTCTTGTTTTTCCCAGGACTACTTCACTACTATATTCTTCCTCCAGCGTACTACAAGACAGTTCCTTCCATCCTCCTGAGGCGGCATCGTTTTTGTTCGTAGTATCACCTCCCCCCGCCGAGCCTTCCTTTCTGCTTGCTTTAGGGTGATTACGTACGCCGCGCCCCTTGCGGAAGACAAGCGAAAACCTCAGAATAAATCACCTCCCCCCCGCCCCCAGCAACGCAGAATCATAGAGAAGCGGAGCCGATCCCTGCAACGGCGCCCTCAAGCGGTCAAACCGTGTTCTCCCTCACCAAGCGATAGGTGGCGCACAGAAGACGTATAAGAAAGTGACGTCAAGTCAAAAACGCTGAGCGCAAGCGCATTGCCGGGCCGAGCATTAACTACGCGTCATCACTATGATGGGGCTGGACGGTGTCAGAGCCAGTGATTGGCTGCCGGAAAGATGAGGGAGGCGCGGCTTCGGCAGTGGGCGGAGCCCGGAAGAGAGGCTCTGGGCAGCTGCTGGATGGCTGCGGTGGGGGCGAGAGAGATCGGGCGGTCGGGTCGCCCTCCGTTCGCTTGCCTGATAGATGCTGCGCTCATTCCACTTGCTGGGCTGGTTCTGTCTGTGGGTCCTGTACCTGCCTGGGCAGTTCTCTCCTGCCACAGGGAAGGGGGTCGACATCGCCCATTATAGGTGAGCAGAGCTGAGATCCGGTCAGCGAGGACTGGTGGAAGGCGTTGCCACCTGTGGGTTGGGAAATTTCTGGAGATTTGGGGGTGGAGCCTGGAGTGGGGGATTCCCCTCAGTGGGGAATAATGCCCTAGAGTCTCCCCTCTAAAGCACCCATTTTCTCCAGGGGACCTGATCTCTGTAGTCTGGAGGTCCGTTGTAATTCCAGGAGATCTCCAGGCCCCAGATGGAGGCTGGCAACTCTACTGGTGGAAAGAGCCCAGCTCCCTGCCCTAGTCGTTTGCCTTGATTGGCAGGTAGAATATTAACTGGTGGGAAATCCCCCCCCCCATCTCTGTCTCAGGGTAATCTGGACTGGTTGAATATCTGCCTGTTATGAGGCCATTAGAAATGTGGGAACTAGGCCAGAAAGGGGGGAGATGTGTCCCCCCTAGAGAAAGAGTGGGGGACTTTGTGCAGAGTCTTGGAGAGATTAGGGAAACTTTGGGCTAATTTCTCCAGGGGGTGCAAAGAGGGGATTGTTATCTTCCTGTCTTCTCTCTCCTCCTTGTAAACTATAGCAAGCAGTTTGGCAAGGAAAATGGCAGAGAGAAAGTGGATGAGGTGGTTCTACTTTTCAGAGCCTGAGGTCCCGTTTGGGTATTGCAGGCTGTAGCCATGATGTGGAAGGGGGGGGGAGGGAGAGGATCTGTGTGGTGGTGTGTTCCATGTGGGACTTATTTTTGTAGATAGCTCATGTAAATCCTAGAGCTGTTACCTAATTAAAGAATTCTTAGTTCATCAGTTCTGTGAGATTTAGTCCATTAAAAATGCACAAACTTTATTTGCATAATGAAGTGCAGAAGAAGAAAACATAGTTTGTTTTTAGATTAAATGTGTATGTTGTAGCAGGTGCCAGTTTAGGAGTATCCCTTTTTGTCTGAGAGAGAGATGCTTTGGATGTAACACATGTGAACTGCAGTTTTTATGAGTACATTAATAATATTTTAACATGCTTTTGGATCAGTTGAGGACACCATCTCAACTGACTAAAAAGTTTTTAATCAAATGCGTTAAGTGCTGTAATCCTAGTAAATATCTGTAATAATCTAACATTATGGAAGGCTTTTGCCTTACTCCAATAAAGACTCCTTGATATAGAGGTGGAAGATCTGAGAAGACTTGTGCACAGACATTGCTCTCCCTTGAGTATGGGACTCTCTTTCAGCCACATTGCCTCAGGATATCTGGCAAGACTGATTCAGCCCCATCTTCGTAGGGCTTTCATGCTAGCTCGAGGTCCTTCCCTCAGCTGTTTTATCGGGAAGGTTCAAGAAAATTCCCTATAAAGATAGATTGTGCCCATGTGGGATGGAGGAAATTGAATCTATTGGACATGTGCTTTTGTACTGTAAATTCCACTATGACATCCGTGTTGCTTATATTGAACCTGTGTTGGACCCCCTTTTGGGCCAATCTGATGAGTATAAAATTAGTTCTTTATTGTCTTCCCATAATATAGAAATTCTTGAACCTGTAGCAAATTTCTTTTATGAGGTATCTAGGAGGAGAGGCTCATATTAAGGCAATTCAGAATGTGATACCCCCCCCCCCGGCCTATCTTGAGGCTCTATGCTGCACGTTGTATTTGATATTTTATGCCAATAAAGGTATTGTATTTGTATTTATCTAACATTATGGCCACATATTTGATTACTCTGCTGAGAGACTCTCAAGGTATGTTGAACATCCTTTTCAGATTAATCTCCCTGGAGGTAGACAAAGAGCTGAGGAGTGTGCCTGAAGATGGAAGAGGGCTCCCAGCATATGACTGCTGGCTTTACAAGAATCTCGCCTTTCTTTTAAATAGCTTGGGGGGTGGGGGGTGAAAGGTTTGGAATGTGCCAGTGTAAGAATTCTTGGGGAACTGCTTCACAGTGAATGTTGGGGAACAGTACTGTATTGCTGTATGAAGAGTTTGAGAATCTCTGTACTGATTTCTTTTAAGTACTATTCTAGTGACTCACCTATCTTTTTCTCCCCTTAGGGAGCGAGTCAAGTCCATGTTTTATCATGCTTATAACAACTACTTGGAAAATGCCTTCCCTTATGATGAGCTGCGTCCTTTGACATGTGATGGGCAGGATACTTGGGGAAGGTACAGGGAAGAGTGAATGTTGTTTGCTTCCATGTAGAATTTTTTAAAGTTGAACTTTCTTAGAGGAAATCCTCATCAGGTTGGAGAAATATACAGTGTGATAGAGATGAGTTGTCTGTCTTTTATTCCTGTATCCCCGAGGATCTAGGCATGTAGATTTCATGGAGCAGAATGCAGAAGTGTACTGTTAGTTTTGTAGTCCCAGTTGTCAAATGCAAAAGTGGTGTAGGAGGTTGACAGCATGAACCAGTGTGACTAGGATTAATAAAACCACTTGGTGAAAGTGGAAAACTGTTGGTTCATACAATCCAATTTACCTCTGTAATATGGGAGAGAAATGACAGTAAAGAGAAAATTTCACAATACTGTGGTGCAATTTGTCAGGCTTTTCCACCTCCATGGTGGTTAGGGGAACAAATCTTGGAAATTCTTGCTGTGTGCAGCTTGAAAGCACATTACCTCTGTGACAAACTATAGCTTGGTACACCAAAATCACTAACTGTGGTATTCTTCCTCAAAACTATGCTTCATATGTTGCAACAAATTGTGGTCTGCTGCAGAAGTGATTGATTTTCCAAGCCAGGGTGGGAAGGAAGAGCTAGAAGCATGCAGTCCTGAGGATTTCCAAGGTTTGTTCCCTTAACAACAAACTGTGGCTTGTCATTACATGTGAATCATTCCTAAGAAAGCCTTGGTTGTTAATTTCATTGTAACATTAATTGCACTTTTTGGATACTTCTTTTGGAATCATAATTCCAGAGGGGTAGCCAAAGTAAACAGGAGCCTTGGGGCATGTTTAAGGGCTAACCAAATTTCAATTTTATTTGATGACTGTAGTCCTCAAAAGCATATACTAGAATAACATTAGTCTTCTTAAGGTGTCACGAGACTTCTGGGTTTGTTTTGGAATAGACATTTCTCTTAATATGAGAATGTAATATTTACATTGCATATTTACATTATAATGCACAAACATTGCTGCCAGGGCCATTTCATGTGTATTAACTTTTTCCTATTGGTTTTGGAGGTTTGGCAGTGCAATTCCATATTTAGTCAGATAAACAATGTTAAGTTGTTTGAAATTAATTAATGCAGCAATTGCATGTATATTTTTTCCCTGTCATGGGAAAGGAAAAGCCCACTGGTTAAATTCCTCAGTGTATATATATTTTTCCCAATTTGCTGCGGTTGACTCAGTTTTCTTCATGACATTTATATTGCCTTCTGTTCCTTTTCAGTTTTTCTCTCACGCTGATTGATGCTCTAGATACTCTACTAGTAAGTGCTTTTCTTCAATACCAGCAATGTTTCCTTGTTCCCTCTGTCTTGCCTGCTTTTAAGTGTCCTACATTTGGATAAAGAATAGTTCCTGTTCCTCATTCTTGCCATTTCCCCACTCAAGGAGTTAAGAAGAGTTGCCAGTGTTGTAGGTCCAGCCCTTCTCTCTCTCACATATTCTGTATTAAAATGCAGAAAAGATATAGTGTTCTTTCTGTCTTCCATGCAGTGATACTGCAGTAGACATTCCTCAACAAGGCTAATCACTTCTGACTCACATGCTAAACTAGATTACTCTAAAGTATCAAGGATGTCTAATATGTGTGTCTCTATCATTATCACTGATCTTTTCTTTCACCGAATGTAATTGTTTGCTGTTTCATGAGGCTTTAGTTGTGCTTTCTGTTACTTTGGGGTTTTTCTTCCAGATTTTGGGTAATGTCTCAGAATTCCAGAGAGTTGTCAGCGTGCTGCAGGAAGGTGTGAATTTCGATATTGACGTAAACGCTTCTGTCTTTGAAACCAATATCAGAGGTAGGTAGAATTTTGTGAGCACTGCAAGTTGGAAGTATTTTCTGTAAGGTAACACAGAGGCAAAGGTGACTCTGTAGCAATAAGCAAAATGTAGTCACTATGACTTGCTTGTTCAGAAGTACTAGGTCTCCGAACATCAGTTGCTGGGGAGCAAAAAGAAGGGAGGCTGTTGCCTTCATTACCTGCTTGTATGCTTCCTGGAAACCTCCGATTGGCCATCAGCAAAGCCTTCCTAAAGTTTTTTTTTGTGTGTGTGATTATTCCGACTGCTTGCTTTACTTTGCGGGCTTTCTGTATTCCTTGCCATTCTTCTAGTTCGATAGTTCACAGCT
>NW_015175358.1:3898980-3921276 GCF_001447785.1 Gekko japonicus
GCCACACCCCCTGACATCACCGGAAGTGTGTCATAAGGCCACACCCCCTGACATCACCGGAAGTGTGTCATAAGGCCACACACACACCCCGCCACCAACGGTCCCGGCCGTCGCCGGCCTTGCAGCTCCACTGCCGAGCCCCGGTGGACCTGCAAGTCCGGTGGGAGTGCAAGGAAGCCCCAGAAAGGCCCTCCCTGGCCCCAGGCAGGCAGGGGTGGGGAGAGGCAGGGAGGAAGCAACTTACCCTCCCTCTTCTCCTGCCTCCTCCTGGCTGAATGAGGGCCGGAAGCGGGGCGGCCGGAAGCAGGGGGCGGGGCTTCGTCATGTGCCCCGCCCCCTGTACCTCACCCGGGGGAACTGTGTTCCCCCCCGAAATGACCTCTGATCTCATCCCTGGTTTTATCAGAGTTCAACTCGTGACACAATACCTTGCATTTATCCCTGGTTATAACAGCATCCGTTTATCCCGGGACAAGTGTGGGGCGAAATGGCGGTGACCTCAATGTAATGTGGAAACAAAAAATACCCCAAGATAATTACAGGGGTGAACTCACCTTTAGTGTAGAATGTAAGTTTGGGGACAGGGTTGAACCAGGATTTAAGGTCTAGTGCGGAAAGGACCCTAATTTTATATCCCTCAAAACCTTTCTCAGACCCCACCCTTTCAGTGAGGCTTTTGACATGACCTACTATTCCCCATCTCCTACTAAACTAAGCCCAAGGAAACATCTCCGAAATGAATGTAAACTTTTGCCCCAGAAATCTCCATATCACCTCCCTTGTACTGAGTTTGTATTGTAAGCTCTTCAGAGCAGGGTGTTCTGTTCTACGTAAAACATATCCAAATTGCTAACACTTTATTGTATTGTGTTCAGTTTGGGGCACCACAATTTTAAGAAGGATATAGAGAAGCTGGAATGTGTCCAGAGGAGGGCAATGGAGATAGTGGGGGGTCTTTAGACCAAGTCCTATGAGGAAAGGTTGAAGGAGCTGGGTATGTTTAGCCTGGAGAGGAGATGACTGAGAGGTAATATGATAACCATATTCAAGTACTTGAAGGGCTGTCATATAGAGGATGCTATGTAGTTGTTTTCTGTTGCCCCAGAACTTCGGACCAGAACCAATGAGTTGAAATTAAATCAGAAGAGTTTTCAGCTAAACATTAGGAAGACCTTTCTGGCAGAGTGGTTAGTGGAACAGGCTTCCTCGAGAGGTGGTGGGCTCTCCTTCTTTGGAGGTTTTCAAACAGAGGCCATCTGACACCAATGCAGATTGTGAACTTAGGCAGATCATGAGAAGGAGGCGAGGAAGGGTTACACACCCAAGGAAATCCTGATTGACACTTTGGGGATAGGAAGCCATTTTTATCCAGGCCAGTTTGGCCAGGGATCCTGGAGGTGTTTTGTCGTCTTTTGGGCATGGAACAGCAGTCACTGGGGGTGTGGAGGGGGAGGTATTTGTGAATTTCCTGCATTCTACAGGGGGTTGGACTAGATGACCCTGGAGGTCCCTTCCAACTCTATGATTCTTTGATGATTCTAAAGAAAGGAACAAAAGGGAAATTATATGGCTAACTTCTGAACAAACCCATGGACCCATGGATCATAGAGGATCCTGCTGGATCACACCAATGGTCAATCTAGTGCAGCATCCTGTTTCACACAGCAGCCAACCAGTTCCCCTGGAGTGCCAGCAAACGGCACAGAGCTGAGGCCTTCCCCTGATGCTGCTTCCTCTCACTAGTATTCAGAGACTTGCTGCCTCTGTATATAGAGGCTCCTTTCAGTTATCTGACTAGGAGCCATCGATGGACCTCTCCTTCATGAATCTGTCTAATTCCCTCTTGATGTAATCGATGTTCATGCCCATCAGTATATCCACTGGCAGTGAGTTCTACAATTTAATCACTCATTGAGTAAAGAAGTATTTCCTTTTGCCTGTCCTGAAGGTATTGCCTGTCAACTTTATTGGGTGCCCCAAGTTCTAGTATTATGGGGAAAGGAGAAAAAGTTCCATCTGCTTTCTCTTCCCCATGCATTATTTTATAAACCTCTATCATGTCCTTCCTTAGTTACCTTTTCTTAAAACTGGAAAGTCTCAGCCTCTTTCCTCCTAAGAAAAGAGGTCTAGTTCTGCAGTATCCTTTGACTAGAACTGTAACAGTATTCCAAATAAGGCAGTACGATTGCTCTATACACAGGGATTGCAATATTGGCAGTTTTATTTTTCAGTCACTTTCCTAATAATCCCCAGTATGGTGTTTGCTTTTTCTGCTGCTGCCACACACTGAGTTGACATTGTTTTATCAAGCTATACACTACATCCCCAAGATCTTTTTCCTTCTCGGCCTCAGCCAGTTCAGGTCCTAGCAACGTATATATAAAAGGAGGGATTTTTTGGCTCCTATGTGTATCACCTTCGGCTTACAATTCTGAACACTGATCCAGGTAGGCAGCCATGTTGGTCTTTGTAGCTGTTAGAACATCTTCATTATGTTGTATGCTGATTTGCTGTTCACCCTCTGCCTATATGTATGGACTATTAGCTTCCATTTCAATGTATCTGAGGAAGTGTGTGTGCACATGAAAGCTCATACCTTGAATAAAACTTTGTTGGTCTTAAAGGTGCAGCTGGACTCAAACTTTGTTCTACTTACAAATACTGTACTTCATTGTTGCCCACTCAGATAGTTTAGAGAGATCCTTCCGAAGCTCTTCACAGTCCTCCTTGGTTTCCATCATCCTTAATGATTTGGGATCACTAGCCAACTTGGCCACTACACTGCTGTCCCCAAATTAAATAGCACTGGTCCCTATAAGGCTCTGGAAAATGAATGGTTATGCAGAACACACCTTGCCGTGTAGCTTCAAGCTTTTCTCTACAGCCATGAGAGCTAGAAGCACTGATATTTGTATTTCAGTGAAGCTGAGTTTCTCAGGCTGCCTAGCTTTACACCAGAAAGCAGATTGCCATACAGTGGGAGGAGGATGGTCTTCCAGCCCTGTGATCTTACACACCTTTGTTTTACAGCCTTTCAGACCCCAACTGGAATGCCATATGGGACAGTTAATTTATTACATGGAGTCAACCCTGGAGAGACTCCAGTGACTTGCACTGCCGGTATTGGTACATTTATAGTGGAATTTGCTACTTTGAGTCATCTTACGGGTGATCCAGTATTTGAAGATGTTGCCAGAAAAGCTCTTAAGACCCTTTGGAAAAATCGGTCTGAGATTGGCTTGGTGAGTAAAAACGTTATGGTAGTTTAAACATATTTTGTTTCCATTTTTATAATTCAAATCTCTCTTTAAGAGTATAGAATGGAGAGCTTTTTTAAAAAGTACACTTTTGGTACTAAATGAGGTTTAAGAATGGCTTTAAGAAGTCAACACTTTTGTGGCTGTACTGTTAACAATTCTCTTAGATGCTTTTGAAAAATCTAGTATATCTTAGTGGGCGGTCTGCTTGAAGGGTATGGAAATATGGGATCATTCTAAAAGCAAACTGTAGCTCTTAATAAGTGAGTTTTAATTGTCTAATTTGTCTCTCTGTTTCTCTCCCCCCCCCTCAGGTGGGTAACCACATTGATGTGGTAACTGCCAAGTGGGTGGCCCAGGATGCTGGCATTGGAGCCGGAGTAGATTCCTACTTCGAGTATCTTGTTAAAGGAGCCATCCTCTTGCAGGATGAGGAGCTGATGTCCATGTTCCTCGGTAAGAGACTGACACTGTCTTTCTTGCTATAATGGCTTCCGTTAGATTCAGACACAAAAAAGTGTTACATTTATTGTCAGCGCCGTATATCCAGATGTTGGATAAGAAACCTGTCTGCATCAAAGATGCTCCTCCCCACTTGCTTCTGGCCCATGTCTCTTAATGGCTCCAGATTTGGCAAGGAACCATCCAACTGCCTTCCTACCCACAGCTTCAAATCCTGGCCCTTTTTCTCGCAGAGCTCCCCATTCTTCATCTAAGCCTTTGAAGGGGAGTTGTCACCAGAAAAACACATTTGGACCTGAAGTCTGTTCCAGTCTCTTGCCAGATAAACCCTGCACTTGAACTAACAGCAGCAACGCCAACATCAGTAAGCTTTCACTGTGGTTGAGCTGATGCTGCTTGTGTATCCCCCAATGGCCTTTAGGATGCTTTCTGAGCACTAATGTCTGCACTGTGAGGTCTGGTCCTGCAAGTACGCTTCCTGCTGTTCTAACACCTTTGTATGGCCGTTCTGTTTGCAAGATGTCAAGGAATATTCTAACAATATTCCTCCTAATTTAATCCTTCAAAGATTATGGAGCTGAGAATATGAATCCTGCTTGTTTTGCTGTACTCAGAAGTTACGTTCCGTATCCCATTTTAATAATTGCTTTTGACTTGAACTTCTTTCTGTAGATTATAACAAAGCCATACAGAACTACACAAAATTTGACGATTGGTACCTCTGGGTTCAGATGTACAAAGGGACCGTCTCGATGCCAGTCTTCCAGTCCCTCGAGGCGTACTGGCCTGGTTTACAGGTAACAGCTGCTGCCAAAGGATATCATGTTTCCACTGCTGATCTATTTTCTAGACCCATCAATACAGTAAAAATTGGATTGCTTCCAAAGTTTTTATTAAATTATTCTAGACAACCAGAAGTGTATGTTTAAAAAAACGTGGGTTGGTATCAGTCTCTGGGAAACTTCTTTGTGCCACGTCAGCAGTACCAGGAAGGATGCAAGAAAGCAAATTCTGGCCCCCGTCAGTCTTCTCTGAGGTATCATCCAAGATTCCCACGGAAAATCTAACAAAGCTATTCCTGTACAGGAACAAAAGGAGCCGTTTCATAAATTAATCTTGAAATAACACCCAAACTGCTTAGGTTAAAATTTTCAAATGTGAAATGGACCGTTTAGCCATTGAGGCACTCAGGTTTCCTTAATTTCCAACCCTTTTTAAACCATATTTTCAGAATATGATTAGTTATTCATTGTGGGTTGGTTTTATTAGCAGGTCAGTACTGCCTATGCTTAAGAGAGATGTTTACTGTTTAGTGTGTCATGGTCAATCCCCAGTTATTTGTATCCTGCCCTTCCTCCAAGGTTCTCAGGGTAGTGTATTTCATTCTTCCCTCTTCCATTCGATCCTCACACCAGCCCTTTGTGGTAGGTGAAGCTGAGAGAAAGTGACTGGTCCAAGGCCACCCAACAAGATTCATGACTGTGGGGATTTGAACCTGAGTCTCCCAGATCCCTAAGACATCCTAACTCCTACACCACACTGGTTTACGGTGTTATCTTCCTGGGTTTTTCTGTCTTCTCCCAGAGCCTTATTGGAGATACAGATAATGCAATGCGAACATTGCTCAATTATTACACTGTTTGGAGGCAGTTCGGTGGCCTACCTGAGTTCTATAACATTCCCCAGGGCTATACAGTGGAAAAACGTGAAGGATACCCACTTAGACCTGGTAAGTACGAAGTAAGCATGATCTGTATAGTACATTTGTTGTGTATAAGGCTTATGCAAACCGATACTCCAGATGCCTGTATAGTAGCTTCCTTTTGGAATTCGCTTTGTGACTGGTCAAGGCTGCAGATCCCATGGTGCATTAAAAAGCATGGCAATATTCCCATTTCAATTGTGGTTTGACCTCTTTCTGTAATGACCAAAATATTGGAACAGGTCCCACATGGGCAGGGTGTTGCCTGGCTACAGACGTGGCAGCAGTAAAAGGGCAATAGTGCCTTGTTGTCTTAAGGTGATAGCAGACCCCTGTATTCAACTTCTTTGTGGGTTATCCGAATGCATTTTGAGGGGGGAAACTATGCTGACAGTCTGTAATATTTGTTTGGGTTTTTCAGAACTAATTGAGAGTGCAATGTATTTATATCGTGCTACACAAGATCCTACCCTGTTGGAGCTGGGCAGAGATGTTGTAGAAGCAATAGAGAAGATCAGCAAGGTTGATTGTGGCTTTGCAACAGTTAAGTGTCTCTCCTGAATTTTTTATTAAAATAGCTGTATCCCACCTTTTCTTGTTGTGCAAGGAAGCTTACACATCATGGTTAAAGCATTATAATTAAAAAGCAAAATAAAATTCTAGATCCCCCCCCCCAAGTTGCTTGCTATTTATATCCCACTTAAAGTCTTGGTGAATAAAAATGGCCTTGCAGCACCACCTGAAGATTTCTTCTCCTTGCCCATTCCACAGGGTGGGAGCTACAGTGGAAATGGACCTGGCTGTGGTTAATGAAGGTGACAGCCTGAAGACCATCATTGGCACACAAGGACATATGGGAGGAGATGATCCCTTAGACATGTTTGTCCTGGGCCATGAAGGGCTTTAAAGCACCTTGAATTAGACTCTGAAACAAACTGGCAGCCAGCATAGCTGTTTTAAGATATATTCCTGCCAGCTAGCCTCTTACAATAATTGGGCTACTGCATTCTGAACGAGATGCAGTTTCCAAGTTATCTTCAAGGACAGCCCAACACAGAGCACATTACAGTAGTCAAGCCACAAGGTTGTAAAAACATGGCCAGATCAACTGAGTCTTGGAAAGGAAATTTTTCTTGTGTTTCTTAGGGGTCCCCCTCAAGCTTCTTTCCCACCATCAAACATTAGACTAACATAATGCATATACTTTTTATGTGTCTCCTATGGACCACACGCAGCATCTGATTCAACACTACTGGTTTCTAATCTCATTATTCCTCCCATTGTATGCTGCTCTGGTACAATTGTAACAGAGTTGCTGAAACAATTGTCAGGTTTTGAAATAGCCCCTGATCTCTTCTCGTTCTTTTTTTAGATTAAAGACCTGAGAGATCACAGATTGGATAACCGCATGGAGTCCTTCTTCTTGGCTGAAACGGTGAAATATTTGTATCTGTTGTTTGACTCAGATAACTTTATTCATAACAACGGGTCCTCCTTTGATGTCGTGCTGACACCATATGGTGAATGTGTTCTTGGTGCCGGTGGATACATCTTCAATACAGAAGCTCATCCGATAGACCCGGCTGCCTTGCACTGTTGCAAGAAACAAAAGGAAGAGCAATGGGAAGTTGAAGATTTAATCCGGGAATTCTATTCTCTGAAAAGAAGTAAGAAATTCACCTTGATGAGAACTTCAGATAAAAGAGAAGGTGAAGGGCAGAAAGACTCTGCAGACCCTCCCTCTGAATGCTGTAAGGAGCAAATAAACTCTAAACAGAAAGAAAGAAGAATCCCCCTCTTGAGCTGCCCCAGTCAACCTTTTAACTCAAAATTAGCAGTTTTAGGGCAGGTCTTCTTGGACAACACATGATTTCCTTTTCCTAATTACTTGACTCAGAGATGCTGGATTCAATAAACATATTTTATTTGAACTTCCTTTTCCTGTTTCCTTGGTATTAGCTATGGCATATACTTCTAAGATATATAGTTTTTCAAAATGTGGTAAGTTCTTAGCTGAAGCACATGTGCTTTGGAAAGCAACAGAAGGAGAGCAAAAAACCCCCAACCCCTGTAGTGAGACACTTCCTATATCACACTGCAGTTCTCAGATTCTGACTCCGCCCTTAACATATCCTGTCAAGACCCAGACCTGGGTCCCCCTGAGTTAGTGTTCCTCTGACAGGCTAGCAGTGCTCAGACTTGTGGGCCCTTGAAGCTGCATTCACACAAGAAACCAGACCTTTTCTTAAAAGAATAGAAAAGGGTTGATAACAAAAGAAATAGGAAAAATACCATTAGGCAACACAGTCTGCTTGATTAAATAGCATAAAACAATAAAAGCTGACTTCTGTCTAGCACATTGATACCTGACATTGGATGGCAGAGTCACAGGATTTCAGAATCCAAAGGAACAGAGGGTCAAGTGTTCTTCTATGATTCAGCATAGTCCTCACCTCTGTCCAAGTCAGCCATCCCTTTCCTTTATCTCCATTATACTCTTTGACCCTCTGGTGTCAGGTGATACCCCAAATCCAAGCAGGGCCCATCTTCACAGGAATTCTCTAGAAGGTTGCATCATCACTCCTGCTCCCCCTCCCACCTAACAAACTAATTGCCACATTCTTGACTTCAGCCTTCACAGAGATAAGATCCTGTGGACAAGATGAATTAATTACAGACACCTGCAAAGCTGGAGCATGCCCACCAATATTCACATTGAACCTTGGGAAGAAATTGTGCTTTGCCTCACATATGCCTCTTTTAAAAAATGTTTCCTTCCTCTGTCAGAGAGTTTGTGCTTTCTTAACCATAGGCGAGCAAGGACCAAGAAGCAAGTTCATTCTGAAGTTAGTACGGTAGTCAAGATGATATCCCAGGACTTTATATCCAGAACAAAAATATTTCTGGACTCACTAATTCCTAAAGAACATTGCAAGCAAGCTTTCTGGCTACATACTCTTTAGGACTTTCCTGCCTAACCGGATTACAGGGGCTCCTTACTCCTGCACGTGTGCTGGTGTCATTCCCTGGTAGTTCTAAAGGCCTATGGGCTGGCTAATAGCAGAGCTGTCTCAAGGTCAAGGCAAGTGAGGCCCTTGCCTCAGGTGCACAAAGCTGAGGGGCGCAGAAAAAGTATATCATGACTAAAATAAATGTGTTGTTATTACTCTTGTGTTTATTTACCTTTTACTGAAATAACTATGTTGAAAGTATAGGGGTCACCATTTTATATTGTTGCTTCTGGCAAAAATTAGCTAATTATGGCTCTGGCTAATGGGGCCTGGTTTGATTAGGATCCATTCCAGCTCCAGCCAGGTAAGTAAAATTCTTCAGCCAAAGTGACCTGGCCACACCACCAATTTTGCTAGACTCCAAGTTCTTTAAGACTTACACGAACCTGTCTTATACTGAATCAGACCGTTGGTCCATCAAGTTCAGTATTGTATACTCAGACTGGCAGTAGCTCTCCGGGGCCTCTGGCAGAGGTCTTTCCCATCACCTACTGCCTGGTCCTTTTAACTGGAGATGCCAGGGATTGAAAATAGGTCTTCTGTATGCATAGCAAAGACTTTACCACTGAACCATAGTCCCTCTCATACTTTCTCCCCTATGGGGACCCAAAGTGGCTTACACCATTATCCTCACTGAGAGGTAGGTTAGGCTGAGAGTGTGACTGGCCCAAGGTGGGGAATTGGACATGGGTTTACCCAGATCCTAGTCTAACACTTTAACCACCATGCCACATTGGCTCTCTATAGTACCTTTCAGAGTACTACCTTGTTGTGTCTTAAGTAAATAAAGCAGTGATTAGCTTAAACACAGTTCCATTAAACATAGATTTGCATGGATTGACAAATAGGCCAATCAGAGAAGCCTTTGACTTCGGTGGGAACCACTCTCATTGGTTCCGAGCTCTGTGTTCTGATTGGTTGTTATCTGTTTGTTGGGTGTGGTTTTGCCTGTTCAAATCATATATGTCAGCCTTGTTCTATGTATTTTGTCTAGTGTTGTTATAAGCAGAATAAAATGAAATCACTTGTTTTGGAAAAGCTGCCTCAATCTCCGTTCATAATAACCTGCAGGGACAATAAGGTGCAAACAATTATTAAACACCTTCTATTCTCACTATGGGAGTAGTGAAACTGTTCTTCCATTCATTGCTCCTCCCCACCTTCTTACAACACAAAGATGCTCACCACAGGCTTCTGAGGCAAGTCCCATTGTAACCTTCATGCCTGATCCAGCAGGGCTCTTATGTTCTTATGCCTCCATACAAAAATATTTAGAGTATACATTCTGATAAAGGTGTAATGTATCCTGTTCCAACCGCATGGTCAGTGTGGGTGCCACGCAGTCAAGCGCAAACGTCGAGCTTTGCTCAGATAAACAATGGATAATGTGGATCCTAGCCCACACCAATCAGAGGGCTAGGCTCCCGGCCGAGTGCCTATGGGACTCGCCCACTAGTTAGAACCTATTGGGAAGTGGGGGGGGTGTTCTGGGTGGTGGATTCACGGGGGATATAAGCCGGCCTGCGAGCCGGCTAAGGTTGTCTTGTTCTGTGCTAAATAAAGTCCGTCTGCGTACTTTTCAAAAGGGCAATTCCTTTTGTTGTTGTGTTTTGGCTCTTTATCAGCATAAAATACAGGAGTCATCTGCTAGGGTTCCCAGGTCCCCCCTGGCCACGAGCAGGGGATGGGGGTAGGGTTGCCTGATCCAGGTTGGGAAACTCCTGGAGATTTGGGGATGGGGCCTGGGAGGAAAAGGTCCTCAGTGGGGTGTGATGCCATTGAGTCCATCCTCAAAAGCATCAATTTTCTCAATTTCTGTCGTCTGCAGATGAGCTGTAATTCCGGGTGATTCCCACGTCCCACCTAGAGGCTAGCATCTCTAGACTCACTTCTAAACAGCAGCTTCCAGACTGCGGGATGTGAAAAGCTGAAAAGGGAGGTTTCTGTTGAAAGCACTTTCCAAGTTCACAGCTCTTGCATGCCGTAGAGCAGTACCTGTAGTGACACGTTGCGAATGAATGGAAACTGGAAGGACTTCACAAGGGGATAGGCGATCAGAAGAGTACTGTGGAGGGATGTGCTCTGAAAGATATACCTTTTTCTCCAAAGCCATCATTTTAAAAGGCAAAGCCCGAGTCTGCTTCACTGTGGATTGGTTCTGTGGCAGCTTAGACCTTGGAGCGGTGCACTAGATGCTGATAGATAATGGTAATGGTAATAAAGTAGAACTCAAAATCAAGTGATATCTACTATTTCATTATGGTAGTCTAAGGCTATCATTCAACGAGCATTCAGAAGTACGCATAAATCCTTTATCATGATGATTAATGGAACCCTGCTCATTAATTTAATTTAATTTAATTGTCTTTTTAAAAAAGGCAGCGCACGTGTACTCGTTTATAAGAGGCGGATCACAAAACATCCTGGAAATCCTGCATTTTAGAGCAGAGAAGACAGCTCCACGTTCCGTGTTGCCGCTACCCAACCCAACATGTCTTTTTGCTTTCTCCCCTTCGCTCGCCGGCCATACCAAGACTACACTTCCCATCGGCCTCTCGGGGAGACGTGCGCACTTTCTTTCCGTTTCCCCCACCAATCGGGAAAGGGCGGGAGGAGGCCGACTGAGCGTTGTGCACAGGCGGCCTGCTGGTGGCGCTGTGGCACAACCTGGGAGGCGGTGGGTACAAAGCGCTTGGGAGGAGGAGCGCTTCCTGTTTGTCTCCGTCCAGGGGCAGGAGGCAGCTATGGCGGCAGCGGTAGGAGGAGCAGGAGCAGCACCGCCGGCGGCAGCGGGCCTCATGTGTGGCGGGCCCGGCCGGCGCGGAGCCCGCAGGGGGACGGCCAGCATCTTGGCCCAGCTCCGGCACGCGCAGCTCAGCGGCCGGGGCCTGACGCGGGGGCACGTGTATATAGCAAGGTCATGCTCAAGATCCTACAAGCTAGGCTTCAACAGTACGTGGATAGAGAACTACCAGAAGTACAAGCTGGGTTTCGAAGAGGTAGAGGAACTAGAGATCAAATTGCCAACATTCGCTGGATTATGGAGAAAGCAAGAGAGTACCAGAAAAATATCTACTTCTGCTTCATTGACTATGCTAAAGCTTTTGACTGTGTGGATCACAACAAACTATGGCAGGTCCTTAAAGAGATGGGAGTACCAGACCACCTCACATGTCTCTTGAGAAACCTGTATAAGGGCCAAGAAGCGACAGTTAGAACCGGATATGGAACAACTGATTGGTTTAGCATAGGAAAAGGAGTACGACAAGGATGTATATTGTCGCCTTGCTTATTTAATATATATGCAGAGTACATCATGCGAAATGCTGGCCTGGATGAATCACAAGCGGGAATTAAGATTGCTGGGGAAAAGATCAACAACCTCAGATATGCAGATGATACCACTCTAATGGCTGAAAGTGAAAAGGATCTAAAGAGCCTCTTGCTCAGAGTAAAAGAGGAGAGCGCAAAAGTGGGCTTGAAGCTCAACATCAAAAAAACTAAGATCATGGCATCCGGCCCCATCACTCCTTGGCAAATAGAAGGGGAAGTCGTGGAAGTGGTGACAGACTTCACGTTCCTGGGATCCCAGATCACTGCAGACTGTGACAGTAGTCATGAAATTAAAAGACGCCTGCTCCTTGGGAGGAAAGCGATGGCGAACCTAAACAGCATGATAAAAAGTAGAGACATCACCCTGCCAACAAAAGTCCGCATGGTCAAAGCAATGGTATTCCCAGTAGTTATGTATGGCTGCGAGAGTTGGACTATAAGGAAGGCCGAGCGCCGAAGAATAGATTCTTTTGAACTATGGTGCTGGAGAAGACTCTTGAGAGTCCCTTGGACTGCAAGAAGATCAAATCAGTCAATCCTAAAAGAAATCAACCCTGACTGTTCCCTGGAAGGCCAGATAATGAAACTGAAGCTCAAATACTTTGCCCACCAAATGAGAAGGGAGCACTCACTGGAGAAGACCCTGATGCTGGGAAAGATTGAAGGTCAAAGAAGACGGGGATGGCAAAGGATGAGATGGTTGGACAGTGTCATCGACGCAACGAACATGAAATTGAGCCAACTTCAGAGGACAGCGGAAGACAGGAGGGCCTGGCGGGAGCTGGTCCATGGGGTCGCGAAGAGTCGGACTCGACTGTGCGACTGAACAACAACATGAGCTGAATAAAATGAAATCACTTGTTTTGGAAAAGCTGCCTCGATCTCAGTTCATAATACTGGCAACAAGAATGGGATGCAGTGGGTAGGCACCCCCCCAGAACCATAAGAGCAAATCACTGACCGGGCAAGGAATTATCGCCTTGGCCCTAAGAGTGAGTCATGACGTATGACCAAGGAACAGTTGCCTTGGTCCCACGTGACACCAGCGAGCCAGCACCACCGCCACCGCCGCTGCCTCTGCTGCAGAACAAGTAAACCATGGCCACTGTGGGCCAGTTCGAACCATTCGACGCAAGCTCCGAGGACTGGGACACCTTCGTCTCCAGGTTCGAATTCTACGCTACGACAACCAAGGTTACTGATCCTGAGGTGAGAAAGGCTACGTTCCTGAGCATGTGGGGAAGAAGCATATTTGACGTGGCCCGGATGCTAGTGGTGCCTGCAGAACTCTCAACGACTGCGTTAGATGAAATCACTAAGAAATTGCATGACCATTTTACGCCCAAGCCGTCTGAGGGCTATTGTGCAAGCCTTTTGGGACTCGACTGGTTTGATGCTCTAGGCATCCATGTAGTGGGAGTACAACAAGTATCCCACAACAGCTTGGACTCTGTGTGTAAGAACTTTCCTGCTGTGTTTGACGGGTCTTTGGAGTGTTATACCGGGGCCCCAGTCTCCTTCGATCTCAACCCGAACATCATGCCGGTCCGCCTGAAGTCACACCGGGTGGCATTTTCCATGAAGGCCAGGATCAATGAGGAGCTCGATCGCCTCATCGCACAGGGAGTGTTGGAGCCTGTCTCACATGCGAGGTGGGAAATGCCTATAGTGACGCCGATCAAGCCCAATGGATCAGTGTGAATTTGTGTGGACTATAACTGCACAATTAACAGGGCTCTGCAGCAACACTCCTACCCGGTGCCAATTGTAAGTCACATCTTAGCCTTGTTGGCTGGAGGCAAGGTCTTCGCCAAGCTTGACCTAGCACAGGCCTACCAGCAGCTGCCTGTCACCCCTGAAACAGCGGAAGCCCAAACAATCATAACACATCGAGGGGCTTTCAAAGTCAACTGTTTGCAGTTCAGGGTCAGTGTGGCCCCAGGACTTTTTCAAGGCCTTATGGAAGGTATCCTGCGAAACATTCCTGGAGTCGTCCCCTATTTCGATGACATGTTCATTGCTGGCGAATCAAACTAAAAGTTGGGCGTGCACCTTCGACAGGTCCTCCAACAGTTCCAGGAGGCGGGACTAAAGGTAAAGCGCGAAAAATGCCAGATTGGTGTACATCAGATCGAATTCCTTGGTTTCCTGATCGACGCTGATGGTGTCCACCCTACAGACGGCAAGGTTCGGGCAATCCACAATGGTCCAACGCCTAAATCAAAGAAGGAGCTCCAATCATTTTTGGGTCTCCTCAATTTCTATCATAAGCCTGATGGCACGTAACTCCAGAAAGTTCATGCTGTGTGTCGTGTCCGTGCATGACCAGATTCCCTGAGTCATTCTGCCTTGCACATGAGCTCCCCATCCCACAAGGCTGGCATCGTGGGCCCTCACCCCCCTCTTTGGTGCCCGTAGCGGAACACCCAGTTGAAATCTCGTGGGTTCCCGCCACCAGGTCAAATCTGTTTTGAGGCTCTCTGGAGCTTGTCCTTTTGTTTGCAATGACCTCCTGAAAGGGCAGAAGAAACCTCTGTAGAGGACGGGTGTGAAACCTTGCCCATTGGAGTAATTCCTGACATGACACCATAAGGCCCTGCAGTTGTGCCAATGTCATTACCTCCATCTTTTGACTCTTCAATACCTTTTCTGTCATAGACTGTATCTTTTGTTGTCGTTCCTGAGTTAGAAAAGCTCTGTCTCAAACTGTATCGATTTGTACTCCTAGGTGGCTCTTTATCAGCAAACTGATAAAGCCTCAGCATAATACAGAGGAGTAATCTGCTAGGGTTCCCAGGTCCCCCCTGGCCACAAGCAGGGGATTGGGGGGGGGGTGCCTGATCCAGGTTGGGAAAGTACTGGAGATTTGGGGATGGGGCCTGGGAAGAAAAGGTCCTCATTGGGGTGTGATGCCATTGAATCCATCCTCCAAAGCATCCATTTTCTCCATTTCTGTCGTCTGCAGATGAGCTGTAATTCCGGGTGATTCCCACGTCCCACCTAGAGGCTAGCATCTCTAGACTCACTTCTAAACAGCAGCTTCCAGACTGCGGGATGTGAAAAGCTGAAAAGGGAGGTTTCTGTTGAAAGCACTTTCCAAGTTCACAGCTCTTGCATGCCGTAGAGCAGTACCTGTAGTGACACGTTGCGAATGAATGGAAACTGGAAGGACTTCACAAGGGGATAGGCGATCAGAAGAGTACTGTGGAGGGATGTGCTCTGAAATATACACCTTTTTCTCCAAAGCCATCATTTTAAAAGGCAAAGCCCGAGTCTGCTTCACTGTGGATTGGTTCTGTGGCAGCTTAGACCTCGGAGTGGAGCACTAGATGCTGATAGATAATGGTAATGGTAATAAAGTAGAACTCAAAATCAAGTGATATCTACTATTTCATTATGGTAGTCTAAGGCTATCATTCAACGAGCATTCAGAAGTACGCATAAATCCTTTATCATGATGATTAATGGAACCCTGCTCATTAATTTAATTTAATGGTCTTTTTAAAAAAAGTGGAACCCTGCTCATTAATTTAATTTAATTTAATTGTCTTTTTAAAAAAGGCAGCGCACGTGTACTCGTTTATAAGAGGCGGATCACAAAACATCCTGGAAATCCTGCATTTTAGAGCAGAGAAGACAGCTCCACGTTCCGTGTTGCCGCTACCCAACCCAACATGTCTTTTTGCTTTCTCCCCTTCGCTCGCCGGCCATACCAAGACTACACTTCCCATCGGCCTCTCGGGGAGACGTGCGCACTTTCTTTCCGTTTCCCCCACCAATCGGGAAAGGGCGGGAGGAGGCCGACTGAGCGTTGTGCACAGGCGGCCTGCTGGTGGCGCTGTGGCACAACCTGGGAGGCGGTGGGTACAAAGCGCTTGGGAGGAGGAGCGCTTCCTGTTTGTCTCCGTCCAGGGGCAGGAGGCAGCTATGGCGGCAGCGGTAGGAGGAGCAGGAGCAGCACCGCCGGCGGCAGCGGGCCTCATGTGTGGCGGGCCCGGCCGGCGCGGAGCCCGCAGGGGGACGGCCAGCATCTTGGCCCAGCTCCGGCACGCGCAGCTCAGCGGCCGGGGCCTGACGCGGGGGGCGCAGGTACTGTGGGGCTGGGACCGTCTTGCGGGGGGAGGCCTTGCCGGGGCCCCGGGAGCCGGTCGAGGCTGTGTCGCGCTGGGTTAGGTGCTCGGACGGCTGTGCCGAGTCGGGGGAAAGGGGCAGCGGAGGCCGAGCCACGTTCCTCTTCCGGCGGTGAGGTGAGGTGGGGTGGGGGTGGCTGGTGCTTCTGCAGAGGCGGCAGCCTGGCCTTTCTCGCTGCTTCTGGCGACTGGCGCTTGGGTTATATGGCACTAATCTATGAGACAGCGGAGGAGGAGGAGGAGCCTTCCCCTCCCCCCGCCGTAAGGAAAGATCCGTTACAGAAATTAGGGCCATCCCAGCACCATCCCCGTGCTGCTGGCACCGCTCGTCTTCCGGTTTCCCGGGCGCCCCTTGGAGGGTTGGCGTTGCTGCTGGGGCTTGCTTGGTTTTCAGTCTGTAACTTTGGGCAGTTTTCTCAGCAACGGCCGCGCTTTGGCAGCGCCCGGCTTGCTAGGCTAGGGAGCACTGGTGCCTTCTGAAGCAGCTAATTCCGGACCTGTTCCAACAAAATAAAGCAAGTGTCTAGTGTCGCCTTAAAAGGTTATTCCGATTTGTTTCTGTACAAGTTTTTGTGAGTCAGAGCTCACTTCGTTAGGTGCATGACGTGTTCAACCCTTAGGCAGATAGTCAGGGCTGCAGGCAACTAAGTTTGGGGGTGGGGTGGAGGAGGAGATTGGATTTATACCCTGCCCTTCACTACCCAAAGGAGTCTCAGAGGGGCTTACAATGTCCTTTCTTTTTCCCTCCCCACAACAGACACCCTGTGAGGTAGGTGGGGCTGAGAGAACTGCCCTTGAGAGAACAGCTCTGAGAAAACTTGTGGCTGATCTAAGGTCACACCAGCAGCTGCATGTGGAGGAGTGGGGAAGCAAACCCGGTTCTCCCAGATTAGAGTCCACACTCCTAACCGCTACACCAAACTGGCTCTCTTACAAGCCGCAGCCAGATTATTTTTTTTTAAATGAGGAAAATATTTGGGAGGTTTAGAGGGGTTGAAGACTGCTCCTAGCTGTTGATAGGTAGTATAGAGAGTTTCATTTGAATGTGTTTTGTCGGAAGTGTGATACACTATGCATGCATACATCTGTGCACATATAGATGGGCTAGATGTAGCCCGTATTTTGGAACTGATGGAGTTGTAGACCCTGCCTGACATTTGGCAGATTGTAAAACAGCAATGTTGTTTTGATCATTAAGATAATGAATGTGAAGTGCCTTGGCTGATCGTTACAGTATTGACATGTCATCATCACTGTGTATGGTGATTTGAAATGTAGTGTACACTTTAAGGCCACAATCCAAGAAAGATTTGGTCTCTTAAACTCACAGATTTCAGTGGTTTAGCACAACTTTTTACTGTAATGAAAATGTGATATACATTTTAATTACTGTTGATATTTTCCTTTTTGCCTTTTGCCACAGATGTTTTCTCCATCCTGTCTTTGTCTTAGTGGCTGAATATGGAGATCATACAATACTAATATTCATAGGAAGGAGCATGTTTCTCATCTTAAAAGAAAGTTACATTGGTATTCCCCATTTTCTGGGAAAGGTTTTAAGTTCCATTTATCTCAAGCTGTCCATTTCTAACTTGGAAATCTGTCTTGGTTGCCAGAATAGCTTAATTTTTGTTCAGTTCCTTTGCAGTTCAGTAAATGAACTGTGTAATGTTTATGTTACTCTGATAAAAAGGTAAAGGTTTCCCTTGCTCGAAAGCTAGTTGAATCCCTAGGAGGCAGTGCTCATCTCTGTTTTCAAGCTGAAGAGCCAGCGCTGTCCGAAGATATTTCGATGGTCATGTGGCCGGCATGACTAAACACCAAAGTGCACGGAACGCTTTTACCTTACCACCAAAGCGGTACCTATTTATCTACTTGAAGTTTCTTGCTTTTGAACAACTAGGTTGGCAGGAGTTGGGGCCAGAGACAGGAGCTCAATCCATCATGTGGCACTCAGGTCTCGATTCTCAAACAGACCTTCTGGTCTGCAGCTTCAGTGTCTTAACCTCTGAGCTTTCTGTAAAAGCTTTTCTTAAAGAATTCTGATTTTTTTTCCCCCCAGTTCTTAAAGTATATAAAAAAAGTAAAGGTTCCCTTGCTCGAAAGCCAGTCGAATCCGACTCTAGGGTTGCGGTGCTCATCTCCGTTTTAAAGCCGAAGAGCCAGCGCTGTCCGAAGAAATTTCCGTGGTCATGTGGCCGGCATGACTAAACACCAAGGCGCACGGAACGCTGTTACCTTCCCACTGAAGTGGTACCTATTTATCTACTTGCAATTTCTTGCTTTCGAACTGCTAGGTTGGCAGGAGCTGGAACTAGAGACGGGAGCTCACTCCGTCATGCAGCACACTTGGGTCTCAAACTGCTAAACTACCAACCTTCCACAGCCTGCAGATCAGTGTCTTAACCACTTGAGCCACCGCAGCTTCTTTAGGAATTCTGTTTTTTTTTTCCAGTTCTTAAAGTATAGCAGAGTGCAAAAGGCAATACTGTTTCTTTCAAACTTCCCGCCTAGTTTCTTATACAGGCTTTCATATATGTGTTCTTTTCTGGTACGTATTTTCTGCTTGATCAGTGAGGTATTTAGAATTAGGATGGGCTACTGGAGTACTCTTTTGCAGCTGACCTTGTTAAATCCTGAAAATGTCAATAAGATTGTGGGAACTGCAAAAAAAAAAAAAAAAGGACTCTAGCAGCCTAAAACTCTCTCTACATATTGTACCGTAATACTTCAGTGAAATAAAAGCTGTAGAGGTTCAGTATTTACGTAGAAGGTTCTTGCTACAACTATGTTGCAGTGTCTGGGGAATAAGAGAGAACTTTTGATCTGCTCAGTCACAATCACAGTAGTTCAAAGGCATTTGGAAAAGTTCAGTTCCCATGCTACCTAATTTTCTGTACAGATCATGCCACCTCATTTCATGTGATTACCACAAATCATCTATTCTGGCATAAGTATGCATAATGGGGAACTATGAAAGACTGTGGCAAAATTGATTTGATTACACATGGTGTTGACTATCCTAAAGTAGATGTGGTAATTACATAGTAAAAATGTAACGTGAAGTCTTATCTGCAAAAATGGCAGTTTCAATATGATTTCGAAACTGGTAAAGTTATATGGATGAACTGCTCACTTAATTATCTTGACAAGAAACCCTTTTGATAGATGAATTTACAGAAAATAGAGATAACCTTAGTAATTAACAGGGCAATCCTTAGAACACTTTCCTGGGAGTAAGCCCGACTGAGTAGATTTCAGTTGGATTCTGAGTAGACTTGCTTAGGATTGCTTAGAAACAGGTAGATAGCTAGTAGTAAGTTCACTGTAATCTTGCTAGCAGTTGGAGAATGTAAACTAGTCATGTGTCAAAATATCTCTCAGCAGTGACTTTACTTACTTAATGAAGTTTGGCCCCGGTCACACGGGCCAGATAATGCGGGGGGGAGGTGTGGCTAATTGCTCCAGTGCAATTAGAGCCGCCAGAACGCAATCCGACACGTCGGCGGCAAACCACGGGTCCTGTCCTCCCCGCCTGCGCATTAACGAGGGGCCAGCGCAATCACACCGCAGGAGCCCGGAGGCAGCCTGTGGCAAACCGTTTGCCACTACATACGAGGTACTGTTTTTTTAATTGTGCTTTTTCGGCGGTATGCCACGGGTTAGCCACGGGTGCGCTGCACTTGCCATATGTTGCGGTGTGATCGCGCCCCGATAATTCGCCCACCACCTGTGGCTCTCCCGCAGCAAATTCGCTGTGTGACCAGGACCTTTGTTGCCTTCTTTGACCTCTTTGTGTGAATTAAAAGACATAGGCTGCGGTCACACGGAACAGAAGCCACACAAGTGAGATGGAAAACAGGTGGAGTTTCCGGGCGCGATCTCACCAGCACAGCTGAGAAGCGTAGCACTCCCGTGGCTCAACCGAGGCTTCCAGCCGAAACTGCGTGGCAAAAAACTAGTACCTCGGAGGTACTAGTTTCCGGAAACTGCGGGGCAAGGGCAGGCGTCTGATCGCGTTTCCGGTGGCATCCGGCGCCCGCCCATGTCCCCTTGCAAATAAGGTGGGGGTTTTTTTGTCCAAGTCTCTGTGAATGCGCACACGCACCCAACAGAGCATGCGCATTTGTCGTGTACACACAAAAAAAAACAGTTTGCGCGCGCTTCTTCATTGCGCGCCGGCTTGTCCTGTGATCAGCACCTCTCCCTTGCCATGGAACCTCCACGGTACCTCCACAGGACCTCCACGGGAGGTCTGATCGCGTAACTGCGCAGTAGTTTGCCCCAGGGCAAACAGCCACGCTTCTCCCCCGCAGTTTCCTGCCCGTGTGACCGGGGCCTATGACATAGTTTCATTTAGATAGGTGTGTTAGTCTGTTGAAGCAAAAAAAAAACCCACACAGGATGGTTGGTCCTTAGGTTTCGAAGAATGAAAGATCAGGGAGTGAAAAGTTGAGTTAGAGGAAATAGAATGAGAACAGGGAAGGGAGTGTAGAGAAGAGGCAGTAAGAGGAGGAGGGATAATTAAAGGCTTTTAGAAAGACAAAGAGAAGGTAAAGCCTGGGCTAGAACTGCTTTCCCTGTTGAGGCAGGGACAGAACTGAGAAGGCGGGCGACTCCCACAGCACAGACAGGAAGAGGGGGAAAGTTGCTCCTGCCTTCCTGAAAGGGTGGTGGGAATCACTAACCAAGATTGTCCTCCTTTCCTCAGAGGAGAAGGACCCTTCACAGTGAGTATCCAAAGGTCCGTTTTCTATATTCAAAATG
The DNA here is from genome assembly GCF_001447785.1 of Gekko japonicus. Lineage (NCBI taxonomy): Eukaryota > Metazoa > Chordata > Lepidosauria > Squamata > Gekkonidae > Gekko > Gekko japonicus. Next base: position 3,919,643 of record NW_015175358.1, read on the forward strand.
GATAGCATTAAAAAGTCTGAGGACTTTTATAGTTTTTTAGTTTTTAGTGGAAAAGTTGGGAAATTTGGTGGAGCATTGGGGAGAAAACCCTCCTGTGAAAGTTTTTCACTATTTCTAGATGTTTTATTCTAGGTATAAGCTTTTGTGTGCATGCACACTTCTTCAGATACAATGGAACAAATTATCAGTCTATACACATAGGTAGAGGGTGAGCAGTAAATTAGCACACGGCATAATGAAGATGTTTAGCAGATTCAAGGACCAAACAGGAATAACAAGCTTAGTGTATATGGTTACCATTTGTTTGGGTTTAATTCAGGCCCAGAGATGAAAAAGCCAACCACAAGTCAAATCAAAAGGACAATGGGTGAAAAGCAATGAAAGCCCTTCATTCTCTCCTCATGAAGATTTCATATCATTCAAGAAGCAGAAATGCATGTTGGATTTAAGAGCTGTATATATCTACTGCATGCCCATGCTGTCTTTAAAAGCATTTCACTCATTCTAAAAGGGAAAATATTTCATATGAGGATTGTTGTTTTTCCATACTCCCCAAAATTTCCAGTTTTTCCACCGTAAAAAATTGAAAAAAGGTATTTTTCCAGGCCTTCACATCTCTGCCTATGCTATTGGAAGTGTGTAGTGAAATCTTCCTTTTTCCTCGTTAATTTTCTCTGCTTTGTTGGCCTGTAGCATTTGGCATCTTTACAATGCACTATACTGTTGGACTAGAAGTTAAAATGTTTTGGAAAACTACATCTTAAAATCTGAGTACTGGTACATTTCTATATTTATTTTTAAACATACGTGCTGCTTCTCCAGAGGTAACCACCTTATAAACCATAAAAATTACCAGGATAAAAACAAGCCATAAAAGCAGCATAAATCAACATTAGGGATGGGTACAAACTGCATTTTTGCTGTTCAGTTCATGGCTGAACCATGAACCTAGGTCAGTTCAGTTCAGGAATCGGTTCATGAACCATTTAAAGTTTAAACCCCTACTTTCTGTTCCCCATGAAAAGTGGTGAGGAGCAGAAAGTTCTGAGCCATTTCATCCCTAGTTTTCTGCTCCCTGTGGCTTTTGGCAATGAGCAAAAAGCAGGGGGTGATTTCTGCTCCCTGTGGCTTGTGGTGAGCAGAAAGCAGGGGGGTGAAATGTCTCCCTGCCATTTCACTAGCTTTCTGCTTCCTGTGGGGTTGGGGGGGGAGAAATTTGGGGGGGAATTGAAATATATGCAATACTTACTGTCCTGGAGGGGGAGTTTTTCCAGGCCAAGGAGAAGGAGGCTGGCAGGGAAAGACAGGACGAGGTGATAGTGATCCTGATAGTGGCCCGAGGTGTCAATGAGGAGGAGATGGCTGTGGTGCAAGGCTTGGGGAAGCCGGGAAAGAGGACGCGGTGACTTTGGGAAGCAGGGGAAGAGGATAGCGTCAACTGGGAAATGATGGCAGAGCAGCAACAGCAGCAAGAGCAGGAGCGGGAGATTGTCTCAAGGGCCAGGAGGAAGGGAAAGCAGGACGGCCTGGCAAGCCAGAGCATGAGGGAGCAGCGCGAAGCCACAAGCAACTGCTTCCAGGTCCTGCAAGAGGTGTCCAGCAGTAGAGAGATGGCTTCACTAGAAGAGGGAGGG
>NW_015175358.1:3921359-4000746 GCF_001447785.1 Gekko japonicus
GCCTCCAAGGGGAAGAGGAGCAGGCTAAAGGAAGACAGGCGGTGTCCCGGAGCAGGAAACCCTGGGGAAGGAAGGGCACAATGAGGAGGGACATATGTGCATGAGGGCACATTTAGTAGCCTAAAAGTGTATTAACAAAAACAGCCCTTTAAATATAAACCAACTGTAAAAACACCCCAAAAGATAAAAGCCTTTAGTTAAAAGTTTAGGTAAGGAGAAATGTTTTAGCATGGCCCTTCAGGGACAGTAAAGTAGGTGCCAGGTTGAGCCTCAAGGGAAAGGGCATTCCAAAAGAGAGGCATCAGTACTGAAATAGCCCTCCCTTCTCTTGCCACCCACCTCACTTCTGCAGGCAAAGGTGCAGAGAGCAAGGCTTGGGAGGAAAGGCTTTCTGGTAGGCATCTTCTGAATTGCTGGCTGTTTATGTCAGAATGCAGGATTGTGCATTAGCAAAGTAAACTTCAAACATACCTAGACTTGGATGTATGCTACCAAAAAGTGCTTTATGTAGAGTAAACACATAATTGTCTTGTTACAAGCATCAAAATGTCTGAAGAAATACCAGTGGTCCTTTGCTGCAAGCTATTGCAATCTGTTCAGCATTGAATAGATGTTGTAATTAAGGCCATGCTGTTTAGCCAAGCTCAGAATACAGAAACCTCTTTGTAGTTGGATTTTCACATGCATGACAACTGCAGTTTTTAAATCTTGCCTGCTACAAGAAAAATCCTTTTTCATTCTTGTGGTAGCATAACTAGCATTCGGTGAAGTATATTCTCTGAGCATAGAACGTACAAAGGAAATAAAACTTCCTGGAAGATTAATTCTTTCAGATCCTTACAGTGCATAAACACTGCTTGGGAATGGGACTGAGGTTTGCTGTACATGAATGTAATATCCGTGCTAGCTGGTATTTGCATTTGTTCTGAGAAGAGTGACTTTTGTGTATATTTTAATTAATAGTATCTTATTTTACCTCTTCTTTTGTACGTTCTCTGAGGTTTTACTATAGCTGACTCTTCTTTGTGATGAAAATGCTTGCTTTGCTTCATGCTGTCTTGGTGGTTTATGCACTTCGAGACTGACAAAATAGATAAGAATCTTTCTGTGGGACCAATTTGGCAACAGCTTTCTCAAATCATACTATTGCATATTAATCCATTGTAACAGCATGGGTTGGTGTTTGTGGTTGTAAAGGTCCTATTGGTTGGGAAGAGAGAGAAGAGAATTGTAAAGGTGATTTATAAGTAATTTTTTAGAATCTATTTAAGAAGGCAGTGGGGGTACAGAAAAGAAAAAGGAAAGGAAAAAGGGGTTACACAACATAATTGTGTTTGTTGAGGACAATCATATAATACTAAATGTACAAGACAGAAAATATTTGCCCTTACAGCCCCTTGGTTATAATTTTAAGGTATTACCTATAATATACAATAATTCTTCCTTCTATTGGGATACAATTGTATTCAACATTTTAAGTTTCAAACTTCATAATTAATCCATTTTTGCTCATTAGTTTCATCAGTACTACGTATTCAATATTACATATTTTCACCACTTCTTCCCTTTAACAGTTAAAAATATAACTAGTGCAAAGGAAGATCTATTATATATCTCTTATCAACAACCCATTTGTATTCAAGATGTTACATTTAAAACAGATTTTAATTCTACTTCTATTTCATTGCCATACATTTGTATATAATACTTTAGACTGCTTTTCATTCTAAGTTAGTTTCCTGCAAGCATAGTAGTACATATAATACACACTCTATTTCTCTTCAAATTTTGAAATAGATCTGTTTCTCAAGTAGGTTGTTAATTTTGCCATTACTGCATATTCAGCAAGTTTATTTGCCCATTCTTCTAAATGTGGACAGATGTCTAGTTTCCATTTTACTGCATAAATAGTTCTAACCACTGTCACCATGTATTTGAATATCTCTTCTAAAAATTTTGGTAATTTGTTAGGCAGAGCTCATGCTCTTAGCTTCCATTGGTAATTTAAACTTTAATATGTTCTGCATTTTTTGGTGTTATTTCTTTCAGGAATCTTTTTGGTTTTATACAAGGCCACCACATATGAAAGAAGTCTCAATGTCCTTTGGCGTTATATATACCATCTAAAAATATTTTGTACCAATTTGGTATTTGTATTAGTCCTAATAACAGTATTTTACAGACCCCTGACACTTCCCCACTCCCAGGCAGATTTTCCTGCCAAAAATATGTTTAGTTCCCATCACTGTCTGAGCCACCCTTTAGTAGCATATATTTCTGCTTTATTTCATAAGCTTTAACTGTCCCACCCTGTCACAGATATTAGTTTAGGCTCTTTCGAGAACTGCTCGTAAGAGAACAGCTCTGAAAGAACTTGTAACTGACCCAAGGTCACACTAGCAGCTGCATGTGGAGGAGTGGGGAATCAAACCCAGTTCTCCCAGTTTAGAGTCCATGCTCCTAACCACTACACCAAGCTGGCTTTGAAATTAATTTTCAAAACCAAATAAAGATTTTAATAAACAGGCAGGGAATAGATAAAAATGATAATTCCAGCTATAGTGGTTGCTGAGAACAAACTTTCTAATATATACAGATTTGAATTCTTACAACATAAAAGAGAGTGTTGTTGTTGCTTATTTTCAGAGTTTCAAGATCTTTTCAATGAGGGGTGCTTTGCTTGTTATTTATTTCAGCTGTTACACAGAATCTTGAATACAGTTTCTTAGTGGATAGCTGTCTTAGTGCTTCTAGGTTTCTCCCTTCAGAGATATAGGTTTTCCCTTTAGATATTAGTTTTCCAATGAGGTTAAGCTTCTCCCCTTTATCACAGACCAGGGTTCTGTTTCGAGTCCCTTTCACTGGCAGGACGTTATTCTTCTTGTCCCTAAGAAGCAATAACTCTTTTACTATTTGACTCGTGTGGGACTTTTCTCTAGTGACCCAGGCCTTCTGCCAAATCCTTCTCCAGTATCCATTGTCTATATAAAGCTGTTCTGTAGCTTTCTTGACTGAGAATCTAAATTCTCCCTCAGAGTAGTTCTAATATATTTAACACAATGAGGTCCTTATTCTTCTCTCTATAGAAGTACTTTTCTGACAATTCCTGACAGAAATCACTGACTCCCAAAGTCTCTTCCTTCAGAAGCCAAACCCTTTGCTTACTGATCCAGACCTTAGATTTCAGACAGAGACCAAAAGGTGAATTAATTTTTTCCCTCTGTATCAGCTGTTTCATTTCCTCTCTCAGCTGATGCTGGCCAATCAGAGTGAGTAGAACAGCCAATCAATAAGCTTTTCTCTCCAGGGAAGATTAACTCTTGAACTCCCTGACACAAGCAGCATTTTAAAAAGCCTGCTTTACCATCCATCACAGACTCATCATTAGTAGCTGTATATTGGTCTACTGTAATTACAGTCCTTATTTAAATATAATATATTATCCTTATTCCTCTTTTTAAACAATTGTAATGAAAGAACAGTAACAAGCAATATACATCAGTACTTAAGAATAGCTTACTCTAGGCCTGGAAATCTCCCAATGAAAAATGTAGGTTAAAGTGATTCCATGCATCAGATCTTACCGGGGTGAGCAAAATTACACCAAGTGTATGGTAAACTGAGATTAAGCTTTTCAGGCAGAAATTGACAGACCAAATTGTATGGGCATCCATATGAATAATTTGAAACACTGGATATTACAATGTGCCTCCAGTATGAAATAGTAAATCCGTTAGTGAAAGTAGCCTCACAGAGGTAATAGGCTGAATTGGTGTTTTCTTCCTGAAACAAAATTCAGTTTCTTGTGTTTGCTAAGAAATTCTTTTAATATTTATTTTTCCAAAATATTTTGGTAGATTCAAAGATGCTTTTGTGTAAATGGAAGGTTTCTGTGCATCCTGGCTAAACAGAGTAGAATGGAAGCACTGTTTAGCTATTGGACACAAATATCTCTGTGTATGTAATTTTTAAGGGCTAGTGTTGCCCAGTTTTGGAGCTCTGGGGTATCCCTGCTGTAACCATGCCAATTTAAAATAACATGTACATGGAATAGATTCAGAATTCCAGCTGGTCTAGTGGGTGCTTCTGTTAATTTCTTGGTTAAAAGCTGAATAATCTGTTTGTCCTTGATTGCTATAGTAATGAATAGATAAAGTCCAGCAAGTTCTAGTACCAAAACATAGTGACCAATTTTAAGTCATAATGTGGCATGATCAATCAGAAAACTTAACTGTCTCTTCCTCTCTTGTAGATTGCGGAAGCTTTGTTAAAAGAAAGAGACAAACAAGCAAAGTGGAATGGGATTCCTTTACTCTTAAAGAAGCTGTATGAGAATAGCCATCCCAATAGTGACTTTTCCCAGTGCCAAAGCATCTTGAAGGTAATGTTTCTGAATGGCAAACAGACTTTTATAATAGGAGGGTGCTGAATCCAGCTTTGGTTCTGTCATACTATAAGTCATTCTATAAATTTCATGTATTTTATTGATTTATGTTATGGTTTCCCCAACATAAACAATAAGTCAGTGTGTGCATCCTGGAAATAGCTCTTGTCAGACATCTCACTTTTTGATTTATTCTCTATTTGTCAAGGTATGTGTCAGTTTTTGTTTTGGCCCTTCCCATTGTTATAACACATCATTAACAGCTGGTTCTGACAATGAGTCCACTTAATCATTCTTCAGATAATCACTTGCATACAGAGTAATTTGGAAGTAGCAAACACATGCAATATCAGCACTTTCATAGAAGAGGGCCTGTAATGTTACCTGAGATTTTTACTCCTATAATGCTCTTTTCTTACAGGTGGAGCCATAACATGAGTAGCTGTCTGTGTAAATAGAAATAACTTTCTTTAATTAAAATTTGGGGTCTTGTAGGCCGTGTTTGTTGATAAAAAACTTATCAACGAACACAGCCTACAAGTCCAAAAATGTTAATTAAATATTGTTATGACGCCAGCCATGAAAGATTTAAGTTAAATAAATATTTATTTTATTTATTTATTGAATTTTTACCCTGCCCTCCCTGCCAAGGCCGGCTCAGGGCGGCTTACAGAAAATCAACACATAACTGCAGTAAAACATAAGTGTAATCACATACACACACACAACTTTAAAAAATTGTTCCAGAAAGTAATCTGAATGTTCAAAAGAATGTTATTGCTAGGCTTACACCAGATCTAATTTAGCTGCCCTGACTAGCAATTCAAAGTGCTGGTTATGATCTTGGACTCCAAACTGCTGTTTTGTCAGCATGACAACAAAACAGCATTTCCATTTGCAGGAGTGGGGGGGAATCTCTGCTGATTCTTCTCTCCTACTGTATTTATTATTATTTATTAAAATATTTATACCCCACCTTTCCCTGTATCTCAAGGCAGTTTAGAAATCCCAATTCCAAACATAAATAACGCAATAAAATTCCAATACCCACCCCAGTGTAAACTACTAAACTGCCCCTGAACCTTCTCTGGAGTGGAGTGGGATTCACTGACCCATTGGAGTGCAACTGGGGGGAGTGTAACTTTGATAACTGGAACCCGTCTTACACTACATGAAGAACTGGGGCTTGCCCCTGGAGTGAGAGGCTTTTGCCTTTGTCTTGCAGCTTGGCACCATGGCTCAGTGGCAGAGTATCTGCTTGACATGCAGAAGGTCCCAAGTTGATCCATGGCATCTCCAGTTAGAAAGGGGCCAAATAGTAGGTGATGTGAAAAACCTAGAATCGTAGAATAATAGAGTAGGAAAGGACCTCCAGGCCGGGCCATCTATTCCAACCCCCTGCACAATGCATGTTCCTAACCACTACACCAATACTGAACACAATACCTCTGAGACCCTAGAGAACCACTCCCAGTCAGAGGAGACAGTACTGATTTGGGGAGGCTGACGGTCTGAGTCAGTACAACACAGCTTCATGTGTTTGTTTACTTAAGATATTTGTGTGCCACCTCTTCAGAGTCCTCCTTGAGGTGGCTTATAATTGAAACCAGATCACAATATGTATTCATGTGAACGAATAGAGAAAATTGTCCAGCCTGCTAAGGAAGATTCTGACGCGTGCAATCAATGCATCATTCTGCATTCTAGAGGAGAGTCCATGTTAATTTGCACCCAAAACAACAAATATTCTTTTTTTTAACTGCCCCAAGGGGCAGAATTTTATTTATTTTTCAAAACAAACATACATATAAATATACACACATTACAACACAAAACATGAATGGGGGTAAAAAACATGCTTATTCTTAAGGTAGATTGCCTCATAAGTAGTTTTGTAGTTTCTTGAAGGTTAAATATAATGTGGCATAAGCTTTTTTGAGCAACTTTGTCAGATGCATGAAGAGTTATACTTAGTTCCACATACTAAGTCAGAGAGAAAGGGTTATTGTGAACTCACAGCTACACGGAAATTACTACTTCCTACTTCTTGGTCATAGACATCCTAATCTATGCCTGCAGGTTGCAGTAAAATCAGATAATAATTGAATATCAGCACAATGTAAGATTTAACAAATGCATAACTAGATTTCTGCTTAGGGGTTTTTTAAGGGGATCTCCAGAAGCATGGAATTTCTGGGTTGATAAATAGAAAGAAAAGACAAAGGCTGTGAATATTTCATGCTGTAAACTGGTGTTTTAAAATTTTTATGTTATCCGCAGTGATTTCTGCAGCTAGCATCAATAATAGTGTATGATATTAAGTACATTAGAATTTATACAATATCTGTTTTTATTTCTCATCAGGAAATTTCTCCCCTCCTTTCAATGGAAGCCATGGCATTTGTCACAGAAGAGAGAAAAGTTACTCAAGAATCTACTTTCCCAAATACATATACATTTGACTTGTTTGGTGGAGTTGATGTAAGTGTTTTGTGGATTCTGTTTTACTCTTAAATGTGGTAACATGTTCTTGGATAAGGTCGGTGAGACATTACTAGTTAAAAGAGGGAATTCCTTGTTCAAGGCACTAGTAAGTCCATAATATGGAATACTGTATCAAGTTATGGTCACCTGTTAATTTATACAAACATAAACAAAGAGATTCGTCAGTGCTTATGCATTTTGTCTTTATGACTAGAGACTGAAAGCCTGGCCTTTGATCCTGGGAAAAGATGTCTGAGAGAACATGATTGCACTGTACAGATTAGAGCAGGCCAGGAAGGGAAAGTAACCATGGAGAGAGTATTAAATCATACTGCTTTTCATTTCATAAGTCTCTCTAGGAAAGAATTAGTGGATGGAATTGATTTGTTGTCCGACTGATAACTGTACTGGGTGTTAAAAGAAATCATCTTCTGTTACCCTAACAGATTGGGTGTCTGCTGGGAAATGTGAGTGGAGTCTTCCTGATTTGCAGGAGTAGCTGTCCATAGGCCTGTTCCCCCCTCATCTCCAGCTGTTTTCACTGAGTTGCCTGGTGGCTGCAGGGTGCTGCTGATCAGGCAGCCCTACTAAGGTCTGCTGCAGCACCTGCACTTCTGAGCTGACTGCCCAGTTGCCTTCCAAAAGGATGTCTTCCTCTTCACTGCTAGGAGTGCTGAAGGGGTCCCATCTCAAAAGCTGTCCCTAGCTCTCAGGTGTGCAGTATTGAGAAATGTAGCCATATAACTTGGATAACTGCCACATTTCTGTACACTTGCTGCGGGTGAAATAAAGCTTATAATTAAAGGGACAGAGTAGAACAGCTTTACTTATATTTTAAGTGTTGATTTATCTAAGGATTTCCAGATGTTGTGGCACTCTTCTTACCCCGGATGAATAAAGGATACACCTTACCCCGGATGAATAAAGGATACACCTTCCCTATTCCTTTAGTAACGTTCTCTCTAGCATTGTGACTTGTCCCAGGTCACAATGTTTGCTGTGACCAGAGCACTTTGCTGCCTTGTGCCTTCTGACAGGTCTTCATCTGATTCGCCCTTATAGTCAGTTTTTGTGTGTCTTAGTGCTGCTGATATATTTTAGTCTTGAAAACCAAGATCACTGTCAAAGTAACTGTGTACAGAGCCTTCTTGTCCTGGTTTGACAGGATCCATAAGTATGCGTAGTCATTGTCTTGATGTCAGTGTCCAGGGTCAAAGCACATAGTCTTCTCTTGCATCTTTTATAATCAGACTTATATTTAGAATTCTTTAATGTTAATCTAAAATCCTTTTGGTCAATAATAATGACTATGGTAACTGCATCTCTTTTTATATATAGTAAGGATGAAATGCATTATGAATATAATAACTGATCTTCGATGTACCCAACTAAAGATTAGCTATAAATACAAGGTCATGCTTCAAGGTTTGGGAAGCTGTTTGTTGGGTCCGGGTCCAAATTTTGGGTGGCCCTGAGTGAACAGAGCCCAGTCCCCCCCATGCCCTCCTTTCCACCCCCACATCTGCATGTCCCCCACCTGCCCATGTGTCCTTCTCCTGCTTGTAAGTGCTTCCACTGTCCAGGCTCAGTTGTCTGCACCACCTGACATTGGCATCAGGAGTGCCACCATTGTGACCACCCACCTGCCCTTCTTTTAATGACCCTGGGCATTGGGGAGCACAGGTGCAGGGGAGGTGTGTGGGTGGAGGTGAGCAGCCCGGAGCCTGCCAGAAGCCCTGGGCCTTGGCAGCTGCCCCACCTCAGGGTATGCTGATGCCAGCCCTGGTGCTTGCTTAATCTTCAAGGATAAATCTAGAGTATCCTCATCTATTTTATTTATAAGAAATCATCATACTGTGGTCTGAACTGTAGAAGCTTAAACTAATCATTTCAGGTTAAAACATGAAGCTGCCTACTATAAGCATAATTAAGTCAGCTTCCAAATTCACTAGGAAATTGCATAGAGTTTTGTCTGTATAATCTACATATTACAGCACATTCAGACTCTGAACAGTGATTTGATTAAAATGCTGTCTTAATCAGAACTTAACTGGCAACACAGGTTGTGCTTTAATTAGCCTATAGTTTATTTTAGTTTATTTAAAAAATTTACCCAGTTTTTCTCCATTGAAAAGCATCTCCACTGAAAGCATCTTACAAAATGAAACTGTATTTTGTTTTGCGTATTTCAACAACGCCATGCAACCTAGTAGGTCCCCTCTAACCCTTGAAGCGGGTGATAGACCGCTAGGTTTTCCTGGGCTGGTGCTGATTCGGCCACCACAGCTCACGTAGGACCACAGTTGTGAGCACAGGCTGAGAGCCATGAGGCCTTTGACTTTTGCTCTTCAGCTTGTGCCAAAGTCCTGTGCTGCAGCTGGCCATTCCCAGGCTTTAAATTTCACAAAAAAAGGTGAGGCAAATCTTCAGTCCACATCTCACTCAACTGCTTAAATATTCCCTCCCCTTGTAAACTGGCACTGTTTTCAGCTTCTGCACACGGATTTTTTTAAATTTTTTTTACAATAAAAGCCAGAACAAGTACTATCCAAATGAGTGGTCAGAAGAGGTTCAGTGTCCAGTCCTGTGTCTACTGTACAGCAGTAGCCTAGTGTTGGAGTGGATGCTGTGTGCCATTACTGAAGGAGGAAAGAGCTGCCCTCCTCCTTGCTCTGGGACTGCAGCAGCTTCTGGTATCTTTGTGCCAATGGGTATGATACAAGTAATGAGTCCTGTGCAAGGGGCTCTGTCCGAGGGCAGAAGGTTCCTAGTAGCTTAGTTTCAGTTTTCTGGGCACGCTGCTTATTCTGCTGTTGCAGCCCAGCTTGCATTGTGGAATGTTTATCTGTATTACATTGTTTCCTCCTACAATAGTGTGCTTTTCTCTCCAGTTCCTACCCCATTACTTATGTCCTGAAGACTCAGCAATAGGCAGGGAGGGAAGGAGGGAGTATACTTACAGAGGAATTCATTTAGTAGAAGTCTTGCAGTGTTTATATGCCCGGTGCATTTCTGTATCCTAGATTAATAAAACAAGGGGGAGCCTGCCTTCCAGCATCAAGGTCAGTAGCTTGTATGCAAAAGGTAGCATTATTGTCACTTCAGTTAAATTTTAATCTCTAAATACCTGTTTGCTGGACTATTGCTGGAAATAGAAAACATTCAGAACACTCCTGTAGAAGTCAAAGCATTATGTAAACTTCTTGAAATATTGTCTAATTCCTTGTAGAAAAGCATTGTAAAAGAAAAAGTCATACAGATTTTTTGTGCAGTACAGAGCTAGTTGGTTTCTTTTTTCGCTCACTTAAAAATTTCAGCAAAGCAATTGACATTACTGTAGCATTATATTTAAACCAAGTTTATTCAGGCATATCTCTAATATTCACAGCTGCTAGTAGAAATACTCATGAGACCAACACTTATTACGCAGAAGAAGAAACAGAAAAGTAAGTAAATAATCTGCTTCTTTTCAAAGTGTTTCAATCTCTTGTAATCTTCTGTTTTGAGATGGAAACTAGTTGATAACAAATGGGGGCCCACAAGACTCACTGGGGGGAATCCCATCCCCCCCCATTCTATGAGCCCCGTGTGGAGCCCCTGGCTGTCTGCGGCTCACTGGGGAGAGGAGTCTCTGCTGGCTCGCTTGGAGTAGCTCCAGGTGAGCCAGCAGAGACTCTGCCCCACTGCTCTTTGTGGCTCACCTAGCTCCAGGCAAGCTACAGAGAGCGAGGAGTCTGCCAGGGCTCCCAGGCTGCCATGGTTACACCTCCTGACCCAGCACAGCTCCTGAGCTGAGAGGCTCCATGCAGCTCTTAGGTTGCCGCCATGCTGCCACCTGGTCCAGCGCAGCTCCCGGGCTGCCACACCACCAAAAGTAGGTGAGTTCCCTGTGCTTGCACTTTTTTATTTTGGGGAGAATTTAGACACCCCCCCGTGTGTTTTTAAAACATGTTAGCTTTTTCTGCATACCTGGGAGTCCTCCAAGTGTGTTTAGCATCTGTGTGGCCCTGATCCATGGATTTAGCTATCTGCAGATGGGGGCCACAGGTGGATATTAGAATATAAGATACAGGTGTAGATGGCACTTCATGCTGTGCACATCCTTGAGCATTTGAGAAAATTCAGGAGTAACTTGATTTTTAAAATGTTCATGGCATCCTAGAGCATGAAATCTAAATTGAAAGCAATAATTTTTGCAGGTCTTAGGGGGGGAGTGAAAAGTAGTTCATCTGTTAGTTCAGCTATCCAATAAGAAATTAACATTTGGGGAGGGGCTGTGGCTCATACAGAAGGTCCCACGTTCAATCCCCAGCATCTCCAGTTAAAGGATCTAGCGGTAGGTGATTTGAAAGACCTCAGCTTGAGACCCTGGAGAGTGGCTGCCCTCCTGAGACAGTGCTGACTTTGATGGACCAATGGTCTGATTCGGTATAAGGCAGATTCACGTGAATATTTCTTCATATTTTTATTATTTCATAAGAACATAAGAGACGCCAATGTTGGATCAGGCCAAAGGCCCATCCAGTCCAACACTCTGTGTCACACAGTGGCCAGAAATACCAGGTGCCATCAGGAGGTCCACCAGTGGGGCCAGGACATTAGAAGCCCTCCCACTGTTGACCCCCCCCCCCCAAGCACCAAGAAGACAGAGCATCACTTGCCCCAGAGCCCCTAGCTATACCTTGTGGCTAATAGCCACTGATGGACCTCTGCTCCATATGCTTATCTAATTCCCTTTTGAAGCCGTCCATGCTTGTAGCACCCACCACTTCCTGTGGCAGTGAATTCCAAGTGTTAATCACTCTTGGGTGAAGAAGTACTTCCTTTTATCCGTTCTAACCCGACCGCTCTGCAGTTTCATGGAGTGCCCACGAGTTTCCAAGTTTGGAGCTAATTTCAGAGGACGAGCATCACAGCAGGGGTACCACAGAATAAATACAGTTTTGTCTACCAGCTGTGGGCCAAATTGCATAAGCAATTAAAATACAAATGCCCTGAAGGATAATTCTTATACTTACCATTTAGCCTTGATTCTATTTGCCCTAATAACTGACATCACTCACGTGAAGCTTGCTCAGTATTAAGATACAGTTATGCCATTAACTTCAAGCTGTGGGAATTTAACAACAGGGATGCTTGCATGTGCTATGTTAAGGAGAATTGTGCATTCAGACATGGTGATAGTTTAGGAGTCCTAACTGGTGTGTGTTTGTTTTCTTGCAGTAAGTGATGATCTTATCAAGGATTGCTTAAGCATATTGTACAACACTTGTATATGTGTAAGTAATATTCTATGTTCTAGCAAGTATTTTCATTTTATCATGGAGCTAAATTTATTTTGCCTGAGGCTAAAAATACTCTGAATCATAAAGACTAAAATAACAAGTTGAGTGTTTAATACTCCTGGTGATAAAGCTTTTACTGCATTTTGCACATTGTGGTATGAGTCACCAAATCTATTGCTGCTTGTTTACATTTTGTATAAATAACCTTTTATGAGCATTTCCTTAGTCATTGCTGAAGTATTTTAGTACTTAGTAAAGCAGTAGTTTACTGTGGGCATTTGATATATTTGTTCCCTGTTCAGTTATGTAGGTAAAAAACAAAAACCAAGGAGTTTCCTAGGATTAGATGTTTTGCTTTGTTGGAACTGTCACATTTTTAAAAGTTGTGCATTCTGGGTTTTGCATATCATACTTGCTTAGGACTGCTTTTATTGAGTTACGTTTAATAATGAAACTGTTTTGAGTTGATATGTGCAATGCTGCACAAAAATCAAAGCCTAAACAGCAAATCTTGTATTTTCTACCTGTCACAGAGCTATATGTACTGACAAATTCATGTGGGCAGCTGTGTTGGTCTGAAGCAATAGAACAAAGCTTGAGTCCAGTGGGGCACCTTTAAGACCAACAAAGTTTTATTCTGTGTGTAAGCGTTCATGTGCTTGCACACTTCTTCAGAGACAATGTACTGACTAGATTATTGTTTGGTCTCTAACTCCTGTTGCATGGATCAGTTCTGTAAACTTCTGACTACAGTATTCTGACCAGATGAGATTTTATATAAAAAATCTATTTGCTTCTGCCACACCACTACACTGCACTTGCCACATGACAGCAGTCCAGTTTATTATGTATGTATGTATGTATGTATTTATTAAATTTGTACCCCACCCTCCCCGCCTCGACAGTTCTACTTCCTGGGAGTTTTGATGACTGTTCACCTTTCAGCAAAGAGAGATTAAGGATTTTGCAGACTGTTTGCCAGCACCCTCTCTCTATCCATAGTTTATCTGCACTTATCTCTCTTCTTGTTGGTTCCTGGAAATTAGCTGTAAGCAAAGGGCAAGGCAAAGATAAACCATGGCTAGAGAAAGGTGGCCCATGTGGTACATAAAGATAATTAGGGAAACCAGTGGAATTCTTAACAGGCAGAGCTGTGCTGCTGTCATATGGTGGGCATAATGTTCAGGCTGGTTTTTATTTTATGGCTGCCATATGGCTGCTGTGCGGGAGGCTGTTTACAGAGCTTCTGAATTTAAATTCCCATACTGTAGCTATACTTGCATGTGAAGGAACGCATTGGGAGGTATTAGGCAGGCTTTACTAGTCTTTTACCCTATCACTGTGGGCAAGGGTGACTTTGATTTGATCACTGCATTAAAATAGTATACTCTTGAGCCACTCACCAGCAGGGTAGAGGTCTTGACCTACTCTGAGTTCCCCACGTATACAGAAAAACAATCAACCTTAACTCTGAAGACTGAAAATGTTCCAGAAGGGAAAACCATTGAGAGCAATTGAGTGTCAGTAAAAGGGAGAGGAGAAATCAGCCTGCTGAAGCTCATGAGAGCTTCCCGAATCCTGGAGAGGGAGATTTTGAGGGGTGGACTTGTATTCTGTGATTCATTCTCCTTACAATTCCTCACAGTGTAAAGAGGTAAAATTTCTAGAAATTATTAAGCCATGGGAGAAAACCCTGGTGGTTTTCTGGGTTTGAGGGGAGGAGAGACTGAAATTTGGGAGGAAATCAGATTATATACAGTATATAATCTCAAGAGCTGCTGGAGAATATACCACAGACCATTGTAAAAAAATAGAGCCATGAGCTACTCCT
Source organism: Gekko japonicus (assembly GCF_001447785.1). NCBI lineage: Eukaryota > Metazoa > Chordata > Lepidosauria > Squamata > Gekkonidae > Gekko > Gekko japonicus. The sequence continues at coordinate 3,935,344 of NW_015175358.1, forward strand.
CGAACTTGCCCAGTAGATAATTAAGCCTTCATAACTGATTCATAAGTTAACTTGTCTTGCAGTATCAGCCTTTTCTCATATGTACATGCCCTCCTCTCCTCCTTGCAGACTGAAGGGGTCACTAAGCGATTGGCAGAAAGAAATGATTTTGTCCTGTTCTTGTTTACATTGATGACAAACAAAAAGACATTCCTGCAAACAGCCACCCTTATTGAAGATATCCTGGGCGTGAAAAAGGTTTGTTAGTATTCCTAGGCTTCTGATAATCTTCCACAGTCTTTAAAAGGCTGCTGGAAGCTGGGACTGTATTCTGATAAGTCATTGTAATAATACCTTGAGTAAAAATGCATATTCCATTTGTAAGTTCTTGTGTAGTTCATCTCTTGTGCAGTTTGGGAAGATAATGGTGTAATTATAGCCCTGAAAAGGTGCCTTCTAACTGGTGATGGACTACATATACAGTCTTCATCTTGTAATCACCAAGGCAGGCACTGCTGTGTACCAGTAAGTCAGTATGCTACTTGATTTATCCCAGGTCCACTTACTTGTGGGAGGATGCTCAGAACATCATGGGTTTCAACCCAGTGAAACTGCTAGGAGGTAAGCAGTAAACCAAACAGCTGGGAAAGAGAAATCAGAGCCTTCCCCTTTCTCTCTGCTCTGATGACCTGCACACAGGAACAACATCCACAGTCTGGGGTAATAAAGAGGCAAGAGGGAGACCTCTAGACTGCCTGTTTTGCCATCGCCATCAGAGTACAGCAACAAGTATGGGTATAGGGGTGGCTTCTTCTCTGGCTTAGATTTAGCATCCAATCCAAAGAAAATGTTGGGGGCTGTTGCAGTTGTGTTGGAGGGAGCTGAAGTTACAGTTTCCTACTTCATTGCAGAAGACTGAACTAAAAAAATAGTGACACTACTGAAGTCTGCACACTCATCACTCTTGCTGTGAACTAGGACCCTGTTTGTCGGGGCAGTGATTTGTTACTTAGGTTATCATATGTGCCACATGCAAAAAAAGCAAAAATTTAAAAATGCCCTGGTGCAGAAAAGCAATTCCGCCCTAACAATCATAAGCCTGTCTTACCTGAGAATGTTCTTTCTGACCTCATATTCATTTTTACCTTGAACCTGAAATATAACTTTCTCTTGAAAATGGATTTACTTAGGACTCAGGTTGCATCAGTGGAACACGTTAAATATCCTGTTTCCCAGCTACAGTAATATTCAGGACCATCAAGGAAGCAAAAGAAAAACAAAGCTTTTAAGGAAGAGGAAATTTCCTCCTATCACTAGTGATGTCTGCTGCTTAATGCCGTATTCTTTGGGTTTTGTATTTGAACAGATATACAGCCCCATGTGATGGTGTGTAAAATGTATTAATTACTCTAGGAAAAATATTTATGCTGAACTCTGTTAAACTATAGCCTGAGTGATAAATGTAGAGGTTACTGCCTTTCTAAATATGTAAGGATGTTGGAAAGAATTTGTGTTATGCTACATATGATTAGAATTATTTGTTCATTACCAATCAACATACTGATTTGTATCTCCTTTTTTTCAGGAAATGATTCAGTTAGAGGACATTCCGAATCTCTCCAGCCTAGTATCTAGTTTTGATCAACAGCAGCTTGCTAATTTCTGCAGGATCCTTGCAGTTACAATCTCAGAGCTTGACACAGGCAGTGATGACAAACATACACTATTGGCAAAAAATGCTCAGCAGAAAAAGAACTTGGGTCCTTCTCGAGCAGAAATGAATCAAGGTACAGCATTCCGTTCCTGATGTGAATAGTTCCAAGCAAGAACTCTCAAAAACTGGATAGGATGAGATGAGAACATGTGTAACAGTAAGGTTTAAAGATGCTCAGAGAGTATTGTGGGTGGAGAAAGAGATGGCTCTGGTAAACTGAGGACAGAACCAGCGGTTGAAATCCACTCTGAATTCCCCATACGCCTTGCTTTGCAATGATCTACTAATGCTTAAATTTAGCCTTTTGAGGTAATTGTCTTGCTTTGGTTCCTTTCATAGCTACGCTTCTTGATATACCAGGCTTCATTGAGCGATTATGTAAACTAGCAACAAGAAAAGTATCAGAAACAACAGGAAATTCTAGCTTTCTTCAGGAGCTGGAGGAGTGGTACACTTGGCTAGACAATGCACTTGTTCTTGATGCGCTAATGCGTGTGGCGGATGAGGAGACGGAGCAAAGCAGCACAGGTACCTGTTTTGAACCAGATAGCATTACTACCTGTAGGTATTGGTCATATGGACTGCAATCAATTTTTAACATTATCTTCTAATGAAATTATACTAAATGAGGTGAAGACAAAATCTCTGTAACATTATCATTCAGTAGCAATAGTTGTTGATGTATGTTCTGGAAATGCAGTACTCTTAAACTTCTGGACTATACCTACTTCCCTGGGCCACTTCACACAATGTATAGTAGGTGCATACTTTTGTATCTGTAGTGTTCTTTGTACCATGAGATGACCCTGTCTGTCTGTCCTTGGGTCTGGTACTCATTGCTGATCCCACATACAACTGGCCAGGAATCCCTGTAAGTATAACACATAATTTAAAAAGAATGGCTGTAGCTCTTGGCATTGCTTGATAGAGGTGTCTGTCCACCAACTTCTTACTACACTTACAGTGTTCACGTTTTCGGATGGGAAGAATGTTAGATCAATCTGGTAGGGCCTTCCTATGCATTATTTGCATTTTAGTGCTATATTGGGAGCAATAAGCAGCAGATCCTAGAAAAGCTGGGACAGCATTGCCAAGGGGATCCTTGTGATTGTGTTGCCCCCTTTGGATGGAGTGAGCCATTTCTGCTATTGTGAGCAAATGAGCCAGTTTCGTATACCTTATTTTTTTTGCACATTTGTTAACTGTTGTTATTGACACCACTGTGAAGACTTCCAAGCTCAAATTTGTCTGTCTTAGAATCTTCAGATGAGAGTGGATTTGCAAACACCTCAACAAGGAATCAGCTTCCCCAGTCCATGAAGATTATGCATGAGATCATGTACAAGTTGGAAGTGTTGTATGTTCTCTGTGTGCTTTTAATGGGCAGGCAAAGGAATCAGGTGAGGCTCTGTGCACTGTGAACAATGTGTGGAATTAGCAGCAGCTCTCCAGGTTGATTAAAGATTGCTTAAAGTCCTGGGACCTTTTAAGAAAAATGCAAACTATTTTTTAATCTGTGGCCACTGCTAATCCCGTTATTAAGATTAAGAACCACATTCAGGTTTTATCTACTACAAATTGGAAAGTGCTTGTTGATTTATGTGCCCTATTGAATGGATGGTTGGAAAACTTTCAGTTCTTGGTGTAATGAATTTAAATCAGAATATAGCTTTCAAGCCAAGTACTTTATAAGTAGAAAACTAGATAGAGTAGGCAGTAGCAGTTTAAACCATCACCCCTAGTCCCTTTACATGCTGACTCTGACTCCCTCTCTGTGTCTCTCTGTCTCTCTCTCAAATGCAGTCCTCTTGTATTCAGCTGGTTGCTCAAGCGAGTAATAGTTTCCAGCCCATGTCTGCAGGGCTGTGTGGGAAGAGCCAAGTGTGTGCAGCTGCTATTTAAGTGCTACATTGAGCTGATGAGATGTTAGTTTCCATTTGCTTTCTGTATAGACATCTGTGGTAGATGGTTTCAAGTTCCACCCTCCAGAAGGCTCAGCCAATCACATTCAAATGATGAATTGAAATATTGAAAAGTTTTGTTTAAAAAAAAACCCACTAGCTTGGCAGTTTAACTGCTGGCCAAGTGACAGAACTGGGGGCTGTTGGACTTTGGTGAGACAAGGGTTTGGAGGTCTGCTGGTTGGGCAAAGACTCCATTAGGGACTTCACATATTTTGAAGCTAAGTAGGGCTGAGGTGCTGTTCCTGTAAGAAATAGTTAAAATCCTTTCTGTTCCATGGCGGTGGTCACACGGGCCGGAAAATGCGGGGGGGAAGTGTGGCCGTTTGCCCCGGAGGAAAATAACGCGTGGCCGCCCGATCACACGTCCCGGTCGAGGTCCCGTGGTCAGGGGGGAGATGCTGATCACATGAGTATCCTGCACCTCCACCAAGAGCAGCCAGCCCGATAAGAAAGGGAAAGGAAAGAGCCGTGGCCTCTGGGAGGGTCTCGCGCAGCCCACTCCGGGCAGGGTCCGTGTTCCGCTTGCAAGGAGGGGAGGGGGAGATTAAACCGCCAGATCCCCCCTCCCAGCCAGCAGCCCTCCGTCCCTCCCTCCCTGGGACACGCGGCCCGCTCTCAGCCCGGCCTCTGCCACTCACCCCCATTGCAGCCTCTCATGGCCCTCTCTCGAACTCAAAGAAGCCGCGCTGCGCGATCACACTAGCAATCGCTCTTTGTGCGCATGCGCTGTTGGGCGCTTTTGGAGACTTGGGAGGTAAAAAAAACCCCTTGTTTGCAACTAACATCGGCGGGTGCCGGATGCCACGTAATTCCACCGGAAACACGATCAGACGCCCGCCCTTGGCTCGCGGTTTCCAGAAACTAGTACCTCGTAAGTACTAGTTTTTAAAGCCGTATCTTTGGTGGGAAGCCACGGTTCGCTGCGGGAGCACTGCACTTCCCAGATGTTGCTGTGTGATCGCGCCCGGAAAATCCGCGGGACTCCCGTGCCTTCAGCGGGGCAAATGCTCCGTGTGAACGGGGCCCATGTTATCCTTCTGAATCAGTAAAACAAGAAACCCACTTTGTAACTGTTATTTCTCAAGCCCCAGCTTGCAGTAATTTGATAATGTGGAGAGGGCCAGAGAAGAGGAAGAACAAACCAACCAAGCATACCACTGAAGTAAACCTGTTTGTTAGTTGTTTTTATAAAGCCAACTGTGTTCCTTCAAGCAGTAATCCCCTCATCATGCCAGTTGGTGCCCCGAGTATAAGCATTGTCCTCATTGAGAACTAGAAGACTAAGTGGTCCCAAAGGCCTCAATTTTAAAAATAGAGGTATAGAAAAAAAATCAGTTGTTGTAGTTTTTTGGGCTGTATGGCCATGGTCTTGGCACTGTAGTACCTGGCATTTCGCCAGCAGCTGTGACTGGCATCCTCAGAGGTATAACACAGAAAGATAGAGTACTCTCTGTGTCAAGATGAGAAGAAAAATGGTAGGCAGGTAATTTATATCTACTCAGGAAGGTGGGGTAGGGCCGAGTCATTATCTTGTAGGAGTTCCCCAGGCTGTGACTTACTAATGGAGGAGCTTTCCTAAGGAAGTTCTTTTGTATATGGATTGGATGTTGAAATTCTAATCTTCTCTGTAGTACTGTTGTAAGATGTAGAGCATTTTGTGTTTTTCAGGACTGGAAACCATGCCCTATTTATTTTTAAATTCTCTTCCTTCCTGTTGAAATTGTGTTTATGTTTATGAATTTCATTGGCTTCCCTGTATAATCTGACATGGTAATTGGATGTGTTGTCCAGCACAACCTTACAAACAGTATTCAGACTCACCAGAAAAATACAACAGATGCTACGATCGGCAAAAGAGAGAAGAGACACCCCCCCCCCTCACTTCTGCAGAAGTATACCTCATAGGCTGCAGTTGTGGACAGGTTTACATCGGGACCACATAACGTAGCATCCAGACAAGAATTAAAAGAACATGAAAGAGACTGCAGACTTCGCCAACCTGAAAAATCAGCAGTGGCTGAACAGGACACAGTATCTTATTCCAAGACACTGAAATGCTGGACAGCACATCCAATCTTACAACAGCACTACAGATATGATTAGAATTTCAACATCCCTACCCCACCTTCCTGAGTAGATATAAATTACCTTCCTACCATTTTTCTTCTCACATTGACACAGAGAGTACTCTATCTTTCTGTGTTATACCTCTGAGGATGCCAGTCACAGGTGCTGGTGAAATGTCAGGTACTACAATGCCAAGACCACGGCCATACAGCCCAGAAAATCTACAACAACTAATGAACTCCAGCCATGAAAGCCTTCGACAACATATGGAAAAAAAGTTTTCAGGGAGGTGAAATAGAAATTTCTAGGTCTAGAGGCTGTGTCTCGTCACAACTGCCACCTCCAAGCAGTAAATATATTGTTCTGTGATGAGTCCCAGACCCATCAGTAAAATTTGGGATTTGTAGGAGTTCCATAGTCCATTGCCAGACCTACCGTGATAGCTGATGATGTTGCCAAAAGGATCTGGCTGTTGCTATGCCTACTAATAGAAGATACTGTCCAGCTAGGTTTTTGGCCAGGAAAACCCATGCCATATTGTGTTCCTGCCTGTATAGGTGTGAAAAGCCATCTCGGAATTGGCAAACCCACAGTAGAAAGCTTTGCATTCGAACACTGAAACTTGATGCAGTATTGAATACAGATAGCTAGAAAATATTGCCCTAGATTAAGAGTGCAGCCTGCACAAGCACAGGTAAACATGGGGCATTTGCATTGTTCCTGTTCATTTCCTGCAGATTGCAGAAGAGAAATTCCTAATAGATATTGTCTAAGACTTAAATATTTTAAATAATTCATTATAGTAACAACAACAAAATTTTAAATAATTCATTATAGTAACAACAAAACTTGATTAGCTTACCTTCTGGTGAAACTTGGTAACTTAATTTTAATAGGGCCAATGTCAGACTTGCAGTAAACACTACTAATTTATATGTACAGTAACATCTGAGAAATTCAGATGCCAGTAAGTGTGCCAGATGACCATTCCAGTGACTGATCACACAGAAGTGATACGTGGACTCAATATTTTGTTTCTTTAGGTTCACAAAATGATTGCAGAATATAAATTGATCCCTGGCCTTAATAATTTGTTTGACAAATTGATCTGGCGGAAACATTCAGCATCAGCCCTTGTTCTACATGGGCATAGTCAAAATTGCGACTGTAGTCCGGTGAGTACTCTTTCGTGTGCATTGCTTAAAAACTATCCTGTACAGGTGCTTTGAGGTCCCAATGGATTACTCTGACTGCTGCTAGCAATCTCATTCTGCCTAAATGCTTTAGCTATCTTTTAAAGGACTTGCTGATTTAGTCCCACCCCCACTGTACAGCTACTAATGCCCTCTAATGTTACTTCTAAAAGAAATCATGAGGCTTTCTTTTGCAGGATATTACCTTGAAGATTCAGTTTCTGCGGCTGCTTCAGAGTTTTAGTGATCATCATGAGTGAGTATAGAAGATTTTTGCAATAAATGTTGTACTGTTGCTTTAAGTGGGTCAGGCAATATAAATACTCCTTAAAAGACACAGACAAGAGTGTGTAGCAGTTGCTTTTGGTTAGTCCTAAATGTTACTCTGTTAAGGAGCAAGTAGAAAGATCAGGAAATACCCTTGGCTATACACAGTGGCATCTGTCCCATGCAATGTATGCAAAGTACAACTACAACTTGGCATATTTCCATTCATGCATTGATCATTGTATAAGTGGGAGCTCTGCATACACCACAATCCTAACATGAGCAATATTCCTAAACATTATTCCTAAACATAATCTCTGTGTCAAGGATTCCATCTTTCTGTGTTTATACCTCTGAGGATGCCAGTCACAGCTACTGGCGAAACGTCAGGTTCTACAATGCCAAGACCACGGCCACACATCCCGGAAAATCTACAGCAACTAATGAACTCCGGCCGTGAAAGCCTTCGACAACATATTCCTAAGCATGTGATGCAATCAAATCACATTGTATAAATGCATCCTAAATGAACGATACATGTGTTTGATAAATGTTGAGTACTTTGTTTAATGTTCCATCAGTCAGGATATCCTTTCATGCTGCTTGTTCCCCTTCTACTCCCCGTGTTTGTGTTGCTGCTTGAGTAGGACTCCTTCACTGCGTGTGATGGACCCTGCCTCTTTTTCATCCCCCAAAGCCTCTATCTTGTTCAATGGTATTGTAAGCTCTATACTTCACAAAAGTGAATATACCTGTTTGGATACAATGAGGTTTTCTTAGTCCAGTACTCTAGTGTGACTTCTGAAAAACCACTTCTTGTACTACAGTGTCAGTGAACACTAGTGGAAGCTGACCATACAATGCAAGCCAGTTACAGCTCCTGTCTTCAGAAATGAATAGAGTGTCTGGTATCTTCAGCAGACTAGGGCTTTGAGGCCTGTATGACTCAGGTCCTTGTTATCTTTCTGCTGTTTGCCTGAAATAATCGGGTAATGGGTACAGCTGGAATAGAGTCATTGTACGCATTCCAGTGGAGACCAGCAAATCGCAAAGAAATCTGCATAGGAGGTGAGAGAAGCTCCTCTTAACCATGGGAGAACAATTTTACATGACTTACTAGGGATCAACTTCAGCAGTAGCCAGCCTTGACCACACTTTTCTTCCCTTTTGAGTCCTGAGCTTTCAGAGTACACAATAATCAACTTTGCAGGCCCAACATGTTTGAAAATAGGATACAGACAAAGGGTAGAGGCTGTAAAGACTGGGAGGGAAAATCCTATCCCCCTACCCTGGCTACTCACTCACCTGCCTGGTTTTCTCTGTTTGCCAGTGCAGTGAAAAGCATGGAAGTGGTGGTGTGCAGGCGAAGCATCTTTACCTTCCCTTCACTCTTGCTCCTAGTGTCTGTTGCCAACATGTTCTCTTACAGACATTACCTTTTCCATTTTTGTTTCAGCTGTACCTCTACAAGTCTCTTTAAACACTTGTATTTTTCTGCAGACCTCAGATATTCTGCAGGTCTGCAGAAGCCTATTTCCTATCTCCTCAGTGTTCCTGTTGTACATAGGTTTAGCCTGCATTGGGGGAAGGGAGGACACTTGACTGTTAAGATACATACATTATGCATTTTAAAAAAATCAAATAGATCTGCTCAGCTTGTCTGCTTTGTCTTTTGTACTAGGAACAAGTATTTGCTTTTAAACAGCCAGGAGCTTAATGAACTGAGTGCAATCTCCCTCAAAGCCAATATCCCTGAAGTAGATGCAGTTGTCAACACAGACAGGTAAAGAAAAGGGCACACTACTCTTTTTCTCCTTGAAAATGTGTTATACTTTAGCAGACCTGATGTGCTGCAAGAATCTTGGTTTAGCAGACCTGATGTGCTGCAAGAATCTCTAGAAACTTAGTGCTTTGAAGTAGCAAAGCTATTAGGGAGCTGCCCCAGTGACAGTAATTGTGTATTTTGAGTAGCTCACTAGCTACATGTGGAGGCTCTGTTTGCATTCCTTTTCAACTTGACCCGTCCTCATCTGAGGCCTCCTCCCTGTCCCTTTTGTGATAGCAGCTGTACAGCTGTTGTAAAGTGGAGATATTTCCGGTCACTGAGCTTGGTCACTGTGGGGTAGAGGGTAAGTGTAGATGATTATGAGAATGGGGGTGCCGCGGGGGTTACCAGTGTTAAATCCCTTGCCCTATAGTGAAACTGCCTGATACTTACATGGAAGTATGTAAGAAACGGTGAACCCATTTCAGTAGCGTTTAAAAAAAGAAACTTAAAGCAGTAAATGTACTCTGTTATAAACGTATCCCTATGTATTTTGTACATCCCATTAAAGCAACTTTTAGAATTGCAGTAGAAAAATATATAACAGGGGAGTTAACATCATCCACCAAATCCTAGCGTGATAGCTGTGTGGGTTTTGGCCAAAGTGGATGATAGGCACACAAGGTATGCTGCTGTGCACCTTCTACTTGCTCTGTAGAACTAAGCAGTGTGGAGAGACTTTACATTGCAACCAGTTGCCTTACTCATAATTTTCCTCCATATTTTAGAAGTTTAGTCTGTGATGGAAAAAGAGGGTTGCTCACCAGACTGCTGCAGGTAATGAAGAAGGAGCCAGCAGAATCTTCATTCAGGTGAGTTCTATTCTTGTTACATGAAGCACAGGGTGCTGTTGTAGGAAAACTTGATCTTAAGAGCTCAGTTTCACTACCTGCTATTAGACAGTTTCATTTCTTTCTTTATATCCAAAATTGAGAAAAACATGGAGACAAATGGAAGCAAGACTTCACCCCACAGCAGTTCTTTCCTTCCCTGTTGCTTTTAAAGTGGGTTTGTCTCCATAAGAAACCTAGTTAAGAACATAAGAGAAGCCAATGTTGGATCAAGCTAATGGCCCATCCAGTCCAACACTCTGTCACACAGTGGCCAAAAATACCAGGTGCCATCAGGAGGTCCAGCAGTGGGGCCAGGACACTAGAAGCCCTCCCACTGTTGTCCCCCCCCCCTCCAGCACCAAGAATACAGAGCATCACTTTCCCCAGAGTTCTTATCTATACCTCATGGCTAATAGCCACTGATGGGCCTCTGCTCCACATGTTTTCAAGGAGTAGAATCCAGAGGTTCTCCTCGTGTTGCCGGAGCTTTGTAAAAGAGGGTGTAGATCTTGTCAGTTCTGACTTACACATGCATGATGGTTGCTTGGGTTTGTTTGTTTTTAATTTAGAAGTATCCTGAAATTCCTTGCTTATCAAGCTTTTCATTCTGTTCTGTGTCCCAGGTTTTGGCAAGCAAGGGCAGTTGAGAGTTTCTTGCGAGGTGCTACTTCCTATGCAGATCAGATGTTCCTGTTAAAAAGAGGGCTCCTAGAGGTAATGCTTGTTTTTAGCACTAGTTTATGTGAAATCAGCTTTGTAAAATCTAATTTTCTGCCCAGAAGCTGCTTGTGAGCTAGACTCTTAATATGAGTTGGTCACTACTACAGTAAGGGATGGAGAATTTTGGGGTTTATGTAAACTTTTGGAAGTCCCTTTACTGTGCCTTCACAGCTCTGATTCCACACTTGTGAAATGCTAGATTGATTCTCTGTTAAAGGATTGTTAGATTAATCCTCTCTCGCCCTGACCCAGATAGCCCAGCCTAGCCCAATCTTGTCAGACCTCAGAAGCTAAGCAGGGTTGGTCTGGCTAGTATTTGGAAGGGTGACCTCCAAGGAATACCAGGGGCATGACACAGAGGCAGGCAGTGGCAAACCACCTCTGAAACATCTCTTGCCTTAAAAACAAAAAGTCTAGCTCACCACCAAAAGAGCTAGAACTTCTGGCTGCCAGACAATCTCCAGATCTCCTGGCTATACTACATATACTGCCATACAATTATTAATCCTCTGTCACTTTTGCACTAGGTTAAGAAACCAGTCACTTTACCAGTGACCTGTAAAGTTCTGAAAACATGACTTTGTTTTGAATTTATGGTAATTTTTTCCCTTTTCAGCATATTCTCTATTGCATAGTTGACAGTGAGTGCAAATCACGAGATGTCCTTCAGAGTTACTTTGACCTTTTGGGAGAACTAATGAAATTCAACATAGATGCTTTCAAGAGATTCAACAAGTACATCAATACAGATGAAAAGGTAAATCTAAACCCCACTTTCAAATAAAATCTCAGCCTTGTACTCTGAACAGAGCCTAACATCTCCATGGTTTCTTTCTTTTCAAGTTTCAGATATTTTTGCACCAGATCAACAGTTCACTAGTTGATTCCAACATGCTGGTTCGTTGCATTACTTTGTCTTTGGACCGCTTCGAGAGCCAGTCAGACATTAAAGGTAATAGGTTGCTCATTTATTTGGAGCCAAGTTTAAACAATGTGTCTAAGGCTTATTCAAAGAGCAATCCTGCAGCATGTGATAGCTGCTGAAAATCCATTCGCTGACAGTTTTCAAGAAGAGGCTGGATGAATATTTGTCAGAGATGCTTTAGGCTGGTCCTGCATTGGGCAGGGGGTTGGACCAGATGGTCTGTATGGCCCCTTCCAATTCTGATTCTATGATTCTAAATCACTGGGCGTATTGACTCCTTGAAAGTGGTGAGTAGGTTGTGTGCTGCTGCTGTCAAACATGAGATTGAGTTCTTTGCAAATCCAAGTGCTGGTTTTCGGCCAGCATGTCTAAGGATAGGGAGGGAGCCAAAATCATACTCCGCCGTTTCAGAGGGATTTCCAGCAGCCACCGTGTGCCCAATGGTTGCATGAACTGGCCATAACGCCGTTTCAGAGGGATTTCCAGCAGCCATCGTGTGCCCAATGGTTGCATGAGAAATGAGCAGAACTTGGTTCCCTAGTTGTACACCATTATTACTGTTGAATGAGTTGCTGTCAGAAGGGTTTTCTCTGAAGTTCACAAACTAGTAATTTTGAACTGCTTTCAGTTGCAGACTTCTCTGCCCTGTCTGTATAATAGCTACATTGTGGATGGAAGCAACTTGGCAATGACACCTGACTTTTCAAATATGGTGGTGTGACTTGGTTTTCTGAGTTTTTTAAAATCTAACCACTGGTTTGTTTTCTTGGCAGTTGCAGAAGTCTTGTCTGAGTGCCGGCTGCTCTCTTACATGTCACAGATAAACATGAGAATGTCCTTCCTCTTTCGGCTCATTAATATTATTCATGTACAGACGCTCACACAGGTAAAAAGCTGGTGCTGAGTTGCCATGGAAATGCTGACACTTAAATGTGACTGGTGTGTATCCCTTTGGGCTCAAGCTCCATAAATGGGCTTTGGGATGCCTGGTTCCCATGACACTTATTTGTTTTTATTTTCTTTAGGAAAACGTTAGTTGTTTGAACACGAGTTTAGTTATTTTAATGCTGGCCCGAAGGAAAGACAAGCTCCCCTTCTATCTGCATAAGCTGCAAGAGATGGAGTACATGGAGAAATACCCTGGCTTCATCCTGAATAACTTCCACAGTCTTCTTCGTTTCTGGCAACAGCATTACCTCAACAAGGACAAAGACAGCACCTGCTTAGAAAACGTACGCCAGCAATTCCATCTCCTTTAGCATTTTATCTATTTAGCATATTTTTAATCCTGCTTTTCTCTTCAGTTGGGCCCCAAAGGTGATTTGCAAAAATGACTAATTTAAACAGATTTAAACATGGTAAAGAAACATGTAAGGAAGCAAAAAGTGCACAAAGCCCCCTGGGTTGAGCTGATATTCCCACCTGGTTAGTCCATCAGGCCATAGGATGTGAGCCAAGGGCCAGGAAATCTTTGGCTCCTGCCACTTGTTTTGTGTCCCAGCCACATCCAGGCTTTAAGTTCCTGCATCAGGGGGAAGGCAAGCACCCTGCCTAAATTTTACAAGCTGGCAGCCATCTTTCCACAATTCCCCTTCCTGCTGCCACACGGAACTCCACTTCTCTTGTTGTATCATCTTCTGTGGTGTGGCCCATTGGGGAAGAAAGAGCTTTTTTGAAGGATTAAATCAAATAAGTGTTCTGGTCCCAGTACCAGTTGTTAAACTGTGGCCAGTGTGGTGTGATGGCACCATGTATTTTATGAATGTGAAGTGAAGAATTTAAATACAGTGCTTTTGCCTGCAGTTTCCTGGTAAATTGCTACAGATTTTCTGTGTTCTAGGGCTACATCCATTTAATATTTTATTAATGTAGGCAGTTTTCATCCTCTACTGTGTTGGATGAGTGAAATCACTGTTTAGCTTAAGTGTGTTAAACAGAGTTGGATATTTTGGCTGATACAGAAAGGCTGTTAGTAGAAGTACCTGCAAGATTGGTTTATGCTTCTGAGGACAACATCCCAGCCACTGTGTGCTATTGTATATCTCACAGTTATCACCCAAACACCCCATGATTAACATGGAGTTCTTAAGCTGGGTGATGGCCAGTTCTGGTGCAGTACTTCCTGCCAGAGAATGATGGCTGTGGTGAAGGAGGTATGGGAAGTGCTGTCAGGATCACATCTTGGTATTGCCTGCAGAATTCATGTCTCCTGTGAAATGGTGCCTTCATTTTACAAAGGAAAACAAGCTTCTTACTCTTATAGCTGTGGTAGGGGAGTGGACCCCAAATAGCTTCTTTCTGTCCCAATGACTAGCATAAGCAAATCTTACAAAATGACCTCTCTGCAAATGTTGCATAATTATCAGCAGACCTCTGCTTTTCTTGACATAGGTTATTCATATTTAAATGCTCAGTGTCCAGCCCAGTATGAGAGGAATGTTTAGAATGAAGTGAGCCACTGCAGAGCAAACACCTAAGTTGTTGAGTGAACACCATGTGAAAAGGAAGTCCAATTCTGAGTTACGTTAATCACCACAGTTATAGGACTGTTCAATTCTGAAATGAAAACAGATTTTTGTCTTACATAAAGCAGCTTTTATTGAGCCACTTGTGCATATAAGGACATGTGTCAAGCCTTCAGAGAGAATTCCATGTTAAATCTACGTTTTGAAAAACTTAGATTCTATTTTTTTAAAAACCAACTTTAACTGTTCACATACTTCCCAAAGCAGGATGGGTGAAACTGTACATGCAAGTATTCTGATGTGAATTCAAGGTGATTTGGTGTATCCCTGAGCTTGGCAAATGGGTGAGGATAGGCCTAGATCAGAGCCCTTGGTGATAAGTTTAAGCACTATTATCCAAATACAGCTAAGTTTCATTGTCATTTGCTATTTCGCTGTAGCCAGAACTTTACTCTCTATTTTTCCCCCCCTTTACAGAGTTCGTGTATTAGTTTTTCCTACTGGAAAGAGACTGTATCTATACTGCTGAGTCCAGATCAAACATCACCTTGTGCCATAGTTAGCTACATTGACAAGGCATACATGGACATTGACAGAGATTTCACCGAGGAGTGAGGCTTCTACTTCCAATGAACTGTTCTTCAGAGGGAATCTTGCAGGCAATGGATTTTCAGGGATACACTGTGTGCTGTGTGCGCCAGCTTGGAACTATGGAATGTTACCACGTTTGTTTTCTTCCTCAAGCTCTCTTCAAAGAACAAGACTCTGCAAACTTCCTGGGCAACATATTCAGGGATGTTCGTGTTCTGTAAAGAAGTGTCGGCAGAAAGCTCGGCCTTTCCTGCTCAATATGGCCAGAATCCATTGAGTGTGATTGATGGGATTCTTGAGACATGCAGTTATTAGCTGTGGCACTTCTTCCCAGTTTATCAGAATTAGCTTTTAAAGCACAGACAACTCCCTGGGCTGTCTGTACTCAAACAGGCTGGTTTTATGGGCACAACGAATGCACGCCAGCCACACTCAAGCCACCATTGAAGGGTATTTTATGCTTTCCTTTGTATTAAGATTTAGACCTGACTGGGGTTTTTATTTTATTTTTTAAAAAAATTCTTGGAGTTAATAGCTGTATTTTGGAATTGTTCCCTCCTGATCTGTGTCCAGACCTCCTGTTTTGTTTTGTTGTGGTATTGCATTCAGAGGTATCTCTGTTCCTGCTCTCCGTTCTGTGGAAATCTCTTGTCTCCAGCTGATTTTTACAGTGTTGTGTAGAACAGACATACGTTGTGCTGATGGAATTAGTCGGAGACCTAGCCTTGTCTAGGTGCTAATAAATTAAAAAATTACTGACCGCCCTACCCCCCCCCTAATCATTGCAGCCTGACCATTTGTCAGTAACTGGTGTGAGCTCAAAGTTGCCTTCCACAGTCCTGCTTTGGCTGAATATGCGATCCATCTTGAACAGGAGTCATGCTGACCTGCAGTCCTGGGAGTTCAGGCTTAGGCTACAATTGCAAATTAACACCTTTAATTCTGATGTATGTATTTTTATTCCTGAAATAGAATAGTTAATGGGAGGTGTCCACGCTTCATCTTGTGGTATTGGTATTAGATGCTGCCAGAGCTATTGGGATAACCTTGAGCTTCAGATGCATTGTTCAGCAGTTCCTGAGCTTGCTGTTGTAACTGCCAGTATTAAAAGCAGGTTACTCGGAACATGAATAGTGTTTGGAGTTTAAAAACAAAAACCTCTCTAGAGTGAATGTTTTGTTGCAATACTGTGCTAAAGCACTTAAAAGGGTTTTTTAAAGCATCAAGAACCCTTTTCCTCAGTTTTAATTATTCCAATTGCCCCTCCATGTATCAGGCATTGTGACACAATTTTCTCTATGAAGGAAAAATAAATGCAAATGAATTGGCCCTCAGCTATGCAAATAGTTTTGCAGTGTCTTCATAAAGTGTAATTATTTGGGGGGATGAGGAGAATATGTCCTATTTATTCCCTCTCCCACCATCTTTTCCTGCACTATTTGCTGCACCTTATTTCCAGGTCAAGGTAATGGAGAGAACATCTATTTGTACTTGGGTTTGACACCGATACTATCTTAATTATTGAAATCTTTTTTGAGGAACTATAAAATGAAAGCCTCCCACTTCTGAAATAAAAAGGATAGTATAATTTTCACACAAAGTCTGATCTCCTTGATTTGAAGAGTCCAAATTGGTTATGTGTCTATTAGTGGAACAAAGCAACATTTGCTGTGATTTATGCTTAGCTTTCTTTACAGTTTGTCTTCAAATGCAGCATTAAATGAAAACCTAGGTGCAAATAGCATACCTGCTATACTACAGGAACCACCTTTAGTCTTTAAAGGGAAAAATATGCCAAGTATATGTTTAAACATCTCTTTGAGGAACTTTGTGCCACTGTCCTGACTTCACACAACCAACATGCCTGTAACAGATGCCACTCCCAAATGAATCTTTAAGTTGGGAGAGGCTTTGATACAATTAGCTGCCTCTAAATTTTACATTTTTCTTTACTGGGTTGATCCCTTTTTCATAGTTCCAGGTTTCTTTTGTGTGCTATTCTTTAACTGTGCAATAGCCATATATTTCAAAATAAATTCTCAAATCTGGATGCCTTTTTCAACAGTTTTCATTATCAATCGACATTGCCCTGCCATAAAGCTGCAAGGAAAACACTAAAACCTAACATTCATCACTGTTTTCCCCCCTTAATGGTCAGGCTGTTTTTTTGTCCTTACAAGTTGGCTTGAGTGAGACTGATTTCTCTAGTGTGAACTCCTTAGCTACTTCTGGGGGCAGCTCAGTGGTTTCAGCCATCATGTTCTGTACACGTTTGGGATTTATTGGTATCAGCTATTTCAAGGACGTGGGTTGGGAATATTTGACTCAGGCCACACCATTTGCCTTCTAGTTCTCACAAGGAGCTTCTGGGTCTGAAAATTCTTCTGTCACAGCTACTCCTGTGGAACCTTCTCTGCAAATGTTTAGAGACTGCAATGAAAAGTCGGATTAAGTACAAATGACTGTTATGAAGAGCGATACCCATGAATAAAATGTGGCTAGAAGACTGAAGAGGCCCCTGATGACTAAGCTGACTTTGGTTTGGTTATCACTCAAGGAATGGCAGAAGTGGCCAGCAAATGTTTCTGGAAATTTTAAATATGTCAAATGGGCTGATGTTCATGCTGCTCAGATTAATGCTGATTTACTAACAGCACATAAACATGTTAAATGGTAACTATTAAAGAAATTTATTTTAAAAAACTATGCTTGGGAAAATGTCATTCTTTTGCCTACTGAACCTTATAGTGACAGAGTTGTACTTCATATTGGAGAGGTGTAATAGACTTTATTATTGTATCAGGCAGGGCCTCCATCTATGGTAGGCATCTTCAGGTAGGGTTGACAAGTGTTAATGCTTCACACCTCCATGAGGATTTCACAGTCTCAACAGGCAATTTAATGGGAATGACTGTATTCAAGGGAAAGGGCTTCAACGTTCACTCCCAAGACTTATTTACACAACAGGCAGCAGATGCTGAGTTTAATTGCATGAAGTTCCACATATTTAGAAAATGTGGAAGCCTGTAGCCTAGAAACAGAACATGCCTTTGGAAGGAGGCAACTATTCCACCTCCATTTACATTGTCAGGAATGGTCTGCCCTGTGGGCTTGCCAGGAGATGGTTCAGCAAACAATACAGGGGTGAGGTGTGCAGAATGGGCCCAGGTGGAAAAGTGACTCATGTGAACATGACTGTTGTTGTCGCCTGTGTCGTCAGAAGATTCCCAGGGCAGAACTAGTGCTCATCTGCTCCTCGGCCCAGTAAACCACTTTTAAAAGGACCACAATCATTTGAGGCCTATTTACATGCATTTTGAGACTCCTATTTTTATTTGTGACTTGAGGCTGGATCCAGTGAAAGGACCCTGTAGAGATCGTGCAAGGATCACAGTCCTCTGGGCTTTCCTTGCCCTCTACAGCTATTTTTGGCCCTAGGAAAGTCAGTAGCCACATATGTCATCAGGAGGCTGCAGTAGAGAGGGGCTTCTTCTGTCAGAAGAGCTCTGCTCGTCTAAGAGGCAGAAGAATGTGATTTTGCCCCCTTCCCCATTGCAGCCATCCTGGACCCACATGGCTACTGTGGGTTCCATGACCCCAGAAAAACTTCCCTGAGGGAGGGAAAGACTGCCTGAGGGGAAAGAAAGCCAGGAAGATTCACTACTACCAGTGCTTTCCACTGACAAATCCCAGGATCCAGCGTGTGTGTGTGTGTGTGTGTGTTTTGTCTTCGTGTTCTAGTATTGATACGTCTGGTAGCGTCTAGCATGATCATGATCCGAAGCTTTTCTAGCTTACCATGGGCATGTGATGTTAGTCGAATTCGTACTCCATCCTTTTGTGTGTGTGTGTGGGGGGGTGATCCTACAACATGACCTTACATGCTAAAGCACAACACAAGTGCTTGAGAACAGGGTGGCTACTGCTGGTGAATGCCATTCTACAAACCATTATATGATCTGCAAGTCCAATTTTTAAAGGAATGCAATGTTTCCATGACTCCTATATCAAATGCTCCTCTTACGGGGTGGGGAGATGCTGCTGTCGAACGACAGAGTTGTGGTTGCTAGTCCTTCCATAGGCAACCATCCGTGTGTTCAAACCTTGTTTCTTCACAGTCGTGAAATGCGTCATCACAAACACAGCATGCATGTGTACAATCACCTTTTTTTGGGTATACTACCCAAATGACAAATGTGTTTGCGAACTGGGGTTGCATAGAAGACTTCTTACTGTCTTAGCTTGGACTTGTTTTCTGAATTCATGTTCTCGGGCAGGGCAGAGCATCCAGTGATGTGCAACTTTAGACTTTCATGACGAAAGGCGCACATTTGGCTTTCATCCTGCTTCTAGTGAAGAAAGCAGGACCGCTGCCTGGGTCTCTTGTTTTTTTGACCAAGAGGCTTCTCGAAAGCAAAACTTCCCACCCCCACCAACTCTTCCTGTTTTCCAGCCACCACTAGATCTGGTTTGTGCTGGATCTGGAGCTTCAGGCTCCTAGGAATATTGAAGGGAGTGGGTTGATACCAACCTAGAGGCTTCATTATTGGCAGAGCATCCAGATCTATGAACAGCTTTGCTGCTGATAGAGCTTCCAGCTTCTCCCACCTCCAGAAACACTCCACTCTGCTGGTTGGAGGTGGTTCCTTCAGTTTCATGCAGATGGGAGCATGTCAGACACAAGCACACCTTCTCTGGATGAAAGCCAAGGAAGCCCCCTGCCTTAGGCTGAGTGGAAAGCCTAAGAAAACCAGTTGGCATTCAACTGGATTACTGAATGTCCCATCAGTGCATGTCCTCTCTCCAAGACGGAATGAAATACTAGATGTACCCTGAAAGTTCAGTCTTTGATGGACATCAAGACTCTGTATTTCCCTATTTCTAATCAATTTTTTTTCTTCTCACCTTGACACAGAGAGTACTCCATCTTTCTGTGTTATACCTCTGAGGATGCCAGTCACAGCTACTGGCGAAACGTCAGGTCCTACAATGCCAAGACCACAGCCATACAACCCGGAAAATCTACAACAGCGAATTTTTTTATTGTTATCCTTTAGGCGGATCCTTTCAGCTTTCCTTTATGGCACTTGTTGACTATTGGTCTCATGCTGGTATTTATCCTTAGATGGAGGCTAGGCAATAACCTTTTCCCCTGCCCTCTTTTCTTCTGTCTTTGATAGTTTTAGTCTGTGAGTGTGTGTTCATACTCGTTTTGAGTTGTAACTAGATCTCAGCTGTAGTATTTCCAAAATAGGAAATGATTTGCTTTCCCCATCCCCAAATGTGAAGCCTCTACAAATCTGGGTGGAAGGAGACACCAATCATTGGAGATATCCTCTTGTCTGACAAGAAAGAACCTTCATAACTAATGTTCACATCTCCTCCAATACTTACAAATGGGTCAGAGACTTCTGGTCATGAATACTAAGCTTTATTTACTAACTACAGAGATGATAGATGGCTGTTGCAGCCATTTACATCCATACACATGCAGGCATGATGGAAGAGGAGTTTCCCTGTGGCTTCATTCTTCATGCTACTAAGAAAAACACAAAAGACTTGATTCAAACTTCAGTTGCAATATGCAGAATCTTCCTAAGCTCCTGAAACCCTCCCACTTGGCTTTTCTGCGAGTATTTCTTTTGGTTAATCTGTAGCCCTCAGATGCAGTTGCTGTACTCAAAAGCAGCTATAACACACGCCTGCAGCTCTGCAATGGTGGCGCTTGGCCCCTCTTGCTAAGACGTTCAAATACCACATTGGTTCAAAGCCAGTTTTGATGTGCCAGCTTTTCCCACAGGAAAAGCTGCTTTCCAGCTCTGCTCTTACCTTCAGTGTTACAACCTCCCTGGTACGAACCCGCAGCTTGTTCACTTGTGTCTCAGCGATGTCAGCCCTCTCCTCGGCATCATCCAGCTCATGCTGCACCTTCCGGTATTTCACTAGGTTGGAGTTGGCCTGCTGTTCCTACAAGTGGAAGATGGAATTGGATATCGATAGAAGCAAAACAAGCGTGATGTTTAGAAAGGAGACCACCGTGCCTAACACTGACTTTGCCGGGCATATGGCAAGGGACTATGGGTGGTGGTGAAACATCATCGTGCCCATCTGAGCCCAGATAAATGGGCTTGTGCACAGACAGCTTAAGATGACTTGCCCTAATAGCCTGTGCTCCACCGGTACAACCCAGACCATATTGCCAGCTGACTGTCGGATGCCCGCCATTGTTAGATTGTGCTAGCACTTTATGTATTGTTTTAGATCTACTTTATTGTCATCTTATTAATTTAACTGTTTTATCTTGTTATAATATTATGTAAGCTGCCCTGGGCCTGGTTTGGTGGGGAGGATGGGATATAAATGAAATAAAATAAATGCTGTCCAATCTGAACAGCCCTGGGTTGGCATATTAAAGACTAAAGGTTCCCTTGCTCGAAAGCCAGTTGAGTCCGACTCTAGGGTTGCGGTGCTCATCTCCGTTTCAAAGCCGAAGAGCTGTCCGAAGACGTTTCTGTAGTCATGTGGCCAGCATGACTAAACACCAAGGCGCACGGAACGCTGTTACCTTCCCACCAAAGTGGTACCTATTTATCTACTTGCAATTTCTTGCTTTCGAACTGCTAGGTTGGCAGGAGCTGGAACTAGAGACGGGAGCTCACTCCGTCATGCGGCAACTCGGGTCTCGAACTGCTGAACTACCGACCTTCCACAGCCTGCAGTTCAGCGTCTTAACCACTTGAGCCACCGCAGCTCCTTATTAAAGACTACCTGATTATTAAAAGTGGTGCCATTAACAATCCTTGCGGGGCCAAATGGGCTACTGGCTAGTTCCTCCCGGCTTGGGCAACCGGCTTGCCCATGCAGAGTTATACTTACTGCCTCCTCAAACTGGCGCTTATAGCTCTTGACTTTGCTCTGCAGCTTGTCAATCAGCTCCTGCATTCGTCCCAGGTTCTTTCTGTCCTCTTCAGTCTGAAAAAGCAATTGTTAGGGTCAGCTGGCTCAGCTTCAGTATTATTCTCAACTCGACTCTATACATGTTTAGCCCTGGCAGCATCGCTTTCCACAGAACAAACATGCTGTCTTCGGCTCTCCCTTTCTACTCTAGGCGCACTCCATGTTCTTCTGTTGAATCAGCAGGAAGGGCCTTGTGAAACACAGGCCCCGGTCACACGAGAGGTTTTGAGCCGGGGGCGCAGCAAATCGGCGCGATTCCACCACAACATCTGGGAAGTGTTGCGCACTCGTCCCCGATCCGGCCCTTCCGCCCAAAACGCTGCAGCAAAAATAAACCACCTACCGAGGTGGTTCTTCCGGCAAGGCCGCATCAAGGCCGGCCGTGGGATCGCCGGCGCGTCCTTTCGCCGGCGCATCCCCAGCTCCTGGCTGAACTGTGCATGTTTACACATGCGCAGTTTGGAAGCCTCCCCCTCCCGACCGTGGCTTCCTCCCCGGCATCTGATCGTGCCGGGGAGCAACGGCGCTGCGGCTCAGGGGATCCGTGGGATCCCGCCGCGGCGTCTCTATCTTGGTGCGGCTCTAATTAGCCGCACTTTGCCCATTGTTTTTTCTGCGGTGTGGCAGGGACCACAGCAACTCTTCCAGTCTTCCTGTGGTACTTTCCCTTACTCTCTTCTCTTCTGCCCATTCCTTCCAAGGGCACTGTGCATGGATACAGTAGACAGGTGTGCACTGTGGGCAATCAAAGTTAGCTCTTATTCTAGGTCTTCCCTTCGATCAAGATGGCACAGGAGCAAGAGAGTTGGAGAGTGCTGTTAATAGATATATGGAACTGGCGAGAAAGAGCTGAAGTAGTGGCTGTACCTGGTAAGTCAATTCCTTGATCTTGCGTTCATATTTACGAATACCCTTCTGAGTCTCCGCAAACTTCTTCTGTTCTACATCTAACTCTCCTTCTAGTTCTCGCACCTGAAAAAGAGGGGGAGGGATGAGTAAAGTTTTTTCTTCTTTCTGGGTTGCAGATCTAGAAAGAAAGACTGAATTGCCACACTGTGTGGTTACCATGAAGGGGACTGTCCTAAGCCACCACCTTCCACTGGAAGTCTAAGTCTGAGACTTGTGTCTCTTGGAGAATGTATGCCTTCACTCAGATGTTTGCTACACAGGGATGGGCTTTCCCACTGCTGCAGCAGCAGCTGCTGATAAACCCAATAGCAAAGGAGCTACCGCTCAGCATGTTTCCTCACATTTTCCTGCCCCAGTCGCCATGGTGAAGGCCACTGTCCTCATAATGTGCCACAAGGGGCTTTTCCAGGGTTTTCTTGTATCACCAGCTGACATATTGTTACAGCGTTATAACAGTTGCTCTGTCTGGTTCTCTGTTTAAGGGCTCCTTAGGTAACCGTCCTTCCATCAGAGAACCCCCTGCCATCAGAGAAAGTGACTATAGGCATAGTCACCATGCCATCTGTCTCATACTCACCCTGGCCTCCAGTTTCTGGATCTGCTTCTTGCCTCCCTTGAGGGCAATCTGCTCAGCCTCATCCAGGCGCATCTGCAGGTCCTTGATGGTCTGCTCCATATTCTTCTTCATCCGCTCCAGGTGGGCACAGGTGTCTTGCTCCTTCTTCAGTTCTTCTGCCATCATGGCTGCCTGGTTGCACAAAAGCCAAAGGCTTAATTGTAAGGCCCCAGAGTAGTCCTGATCTGCTAATATCTCCTGCAATCAGGCTTGCTAGGGTAGTCCAGAGGATGCTAATATAGCTTGGCCGCACATAAGCATGGTTTGCTGCAAAACACTACTTGAGTCTTTATTATCCATCCAACCAGCCTACATTTTTGCAGTGGCACCACCCACCCTCATATTGAAACTCTTCGATCTTTCAGCTCCTCTTCACCTGATCAGTTTGGCCCTATGTCTTGGTAGGTTCTGTACATACATGATGGTGTAACTGCAAGCTGTTATCCCAACTGGCAGTGCCTGGCTCAGTCCTTCAGCCACTCCATCGACCTCACCAAGGCTGGATGCATCAGTGTCAGATGTGCTGCATCTTAGCTAACCCTATTTGTGCTTGCCTTGGCAGTCCTGTATGCTTTGCCTAGATCTTCTCTCCCTATGGCAAACAAAATTCATAAGCGTGTGCACCAGGACAATGCTAGAAAAGTAAAGCCTTTGTTTCAATGCCAACTAGTCCTCCTACAAAACAAAATAAGCTAGAGTAACACTGAGGTAAGACCAGCCCTGGCCAGTCATTACCAAGAGAGGAGTGCCCTGATGAAGATGGAATAAAGAGCCAGCTATGTCCATTCAGGGCTGCTATCATACTTGTTTCAAGGATTCCCAGTTAAATACCAGAAGTGAGACAAAGTTATGAACCCTAACCCCCACCCCACACACAAAAAAATTCAGAGCTTGGTATCAAAAGTTACACCTCCAATTCAACACCATCTGAATATCAGAATTACCTTGCCATCAAAATTTGGCCTCTGACTTTTGCTGATCCAATAGCATCTTTCCCCAATCAGTTAGCTGTCCAAACTATCGGATAATGTCTGCCAGTGCATGTTGAATAAAATATTGACTGTTCCCAGTCACATACTATCAAATGTAGACTAATGTCCCATGTCACCTGTCAGCTAATGCCAAATATTGATATGTGTCAAAGAATGTCCCTAGATTTTGTATACTATCAGATGTTGATTGCTGCTGCAAAAATCAGTGGGTATCAAATGCTGATGTTAAATATCAAATATTTGCTTATCAAGATACAGGAAGGGGAATGGGGTGGAGTTTGTTTCATTTCCCATCTAGGGATCTGTTAGAGATAATGTAGCCCTTGCCACATGCACATACTGCTCTGTTTGCAGGATCCCCACCCACTTCTGGTCTCTTACATCAGTAATGGCTTTTTTGGCCTTCTCTTCTGCATTCCGACATTCCTGCACAGCCTCCTCCACCTCAGTGCTTAGCTGGGAAATGTCTGCCTCCATTTTCTTCTTCTGGTTAATTAGGCCTGTGTTCTGGGAGAGAAAAGGACCATGATCGATTAGACAAATCAAGACAGGCTGCTGGGACACAGCAATAGGTGCATGGGGTGCTTGGCTGATATGAGAAAACTGAGTAGAGAAAGCTGAGCAGACACTACAGTAACAGATACCAACCAGCAGAGAGCACTCTGTTGTGGAATGTGTGGACTCACTCTTCTGGTACCAGGAGGGATGCTTGTAATTGCAATATTTACCAGTTTGACTCATGTTCCACTCAACCAGTGGCAAGTGGGGAGCTGATTTTTCAACAGGCTGTTTTGCTGCCTGCAAGCAAGGGGCCCAACCTTATTTGCCAGGCCACTCCACATATGTTGTGACAGCATGGTGCAGGACAATGCAATCAGCAGCACTTGATGCGCTTGACAGAGTTACTCTAGGGACCATTGGAAGTCACCCCAAAGAGACACCAACCTTCCTTTTACTTACATTTTTACGTTTTTTCGTTTTACTTACGTTTTACTTAAGCTTTATCTTATGAGAAACAGCATGATGCAACAAAAGAATTTCAGTTTGGCCAGGATCACTGGCCCTCTTTCAGCCTCTGATTCACCCCCTCGAGAGCTTGTGGTTCCTACCTTCCTTGTAAACTGGCCTTTGGTCTCACCTGGGAGTGCAGCAGGTTGACTCTCTCAGTGGACTCTAGTAACTCCTGCTCAGCCAGCTTCCTTCCACGTTCAGCCTGCTCCAGAGCTGCACGCAACTCCTCCACTTCAGCCATCATCAGGTTGTTGCGCCTCTCCAAGGCCGCTGCCTGCTCCTTCAGGTCATCATTATGACGCAAGGTATCATCCAGTTCGATCTGCAAGTCCTGTCATGAGCACCAAGAAGAAGAGTCACCACTGTAGAAGAAACAGACAATACCTGGAAGCAGCCCAGAGAAGGAGGAGAGGCTGCCTTTAACAGTTACTTGGATAACAGGCCTGCTCAAGACCCTTCCCCTGAATGGAGGAGCCCTTTCGCAGAGACAAAATTGCATAGACTGTGGAACATATGGAGAGAGAGAGAGACAGAAACAACAAGTTGTAGCAGGCCCAGTGAGAACAAGGCCCCATCTGAGTATGGGACAGGACTGACCTTCATTTGGGCTTGGAGTTGCCGCACCAGTTTCTGAGACTCTGCAGCCTGGCGGTTGGCATGGCTCAGCTGTATCTCCATCTCGTTTAAGTCTCCCTCCATTTTCTTCCGCAGTCTGATAGCCTCATTTCTGGCTTTGGCTTCTGCATCTAGTGAGGCCTGCATGGAGTCCATGGCCCTCTGGTGGTTTCGCCTGTAACAGTAAAGAAAGAGGTCTGAGGAGGGACCACTCGACTCGTAAATGTGGTGCTGGGGGCTTTGTTGGTTCTTCGGGGCTTTCTTTGCTGAGAAGGCAGCTGAAGACCCAAATCTACACACTCTTCATTGCTAGCCTGCCCTCTAGGTATCGCTGGCTTTATTCAGGAGCCCACCCAGTATGTCCAGTTCCTACCTCAGGTTTTCAAATTCTTCATCCTTCTCTGCCAGTTTCCTATCGACATCAGCCTTGATTTGGGACAGCTCTAACTGAATGCGAAGAGTCTTGCTCTCCTCATGCTCCAGGGCCCCCTATAAGCGGAAGGAGATGTAGCATTTAGTGACAGACACACCGGAGGTTCCGTTCACTTCTCAGTGAGCTGATGAAATGTGGCTGAAGATTAAGAACCAAACGTTCACCAGGATTTCTGGTACCTGTTGGGAGGGAGCTTCAGGGATATGGTGGCTTAGAATGGCCTTTTTTAACCACTAGATGCCACTGTAGAGCTAAGCATACTGCCTGCTTCCTCTCTGGAGTTCCACCTGCTGAGATTCAAGGCTGGAACACAGCCAGAACCAACAGCAACAGGAGATGGATGATGTGGATGGAAAAGGAGGAGACGGTTTGTGAAAGAGCTGCATAGTAAAGGGATGCTGTTTCTAAGTTCACTATCTCTGACCCCTTCATCAACACTCTAGATGAAGCTGGCAGTCCTTCTCCATCTCTTGTATTTTCTCAGCCATTTTTTTTTTTGCTACCCAAGATCTCTGCCACTTCCATCAGATTATGAAGCGGATTCTGTCCAAGACCTCATTGGGAGGCCACAACGACTTCTCCCCTCAACCGCAAATCTTACCTCAGCCTCCTCCAGAGCAGCCTGGATCTCATTCTTTTCATTCTCCAGGCCTTTCTTCAGCTTTTCTAGCTCATGGATGGTTTTGCCACACATGCTGATCTGATCAGTCAGGTCAGTGATCTCCTCTGATCGGGAAGACAGAGAGGCAGGAATTATAGGCTTGTCTGTAGTCGGGTTAGCCTCACTTAACCGCAAGGGATGATTTATATTTGCCACAGGCTTTGACGCTCAACCTGCAATAAGGCAGCCACACCAACAGGTGTCCCTACTGTTAAAAGGCTAAGCTCTGTGGTCACTCAGTGTGCCTTTCATTATTTTCCAGCATATTATGGATTGATCATGGCACATTTCAAACAACTGTATGGTAGGGTTGCCAACCTCCAGGTGGTAGCTGGAGATTTGCTATTGCAACTGATCTCCAGGTGACAGAGATCAGTTCACCTGGAGAAAATGGCTATTTTGGAAGGTCGACTCTATGGCATTATACTCCATTTAAGCCCTTCCCCTCCCCAAACCCCACTTTCCTCAGACTTCACCCCAAAAATCTCCATGTATTTCCAAACTGGAACCTGGGAATCCTATTGTATGCCATGTTGGTATTCATGTGTATTTTTTAATTCGTACAAAATGCATATACCAAAGTGACTAAAGTCCTTTTCAGCTGCTACATTTGACTTCATCTGTGGGGAGAACACACTACATGTGATCCTCCTGATATGCCCAATCATAATTTTGCCTGATGGACAAACATGTATATACCTCATGGTTCTGCTCAGAGTACACCCATGCAGAAAAAAACACATCGTCCCAGACAAAATGGCAATTGTGCATATCAGGAGGGTCATGTGTAGCACATTCTCCCTATAACATGGTCAAAATGTCATGACTGAAAATGGCTCTTTCCCCACAGGCAGTTGGATCCACTTAGCCCGAAAGAAGACAAACAAAACAGCTTTCTTCCAGTGTTCAAGTTTTCTTTGCCTTGTTGTACACAAACAATTTTTAATCACAAAATGGGACTAGGCAAATAACTATTTATAAGCCTAGTCTAAACTACCATGGTCCTTAAAGATCTGTATATTCTGTGCTAAGAAAATCAAAATCCTGGAAAACCTAATCTAGTCAGCCTCTACAGAGTATGCAAATGAATATGTATTTACTTATTTTTGATAATTTATTCTATGTCTGTTATTAATGAGGAGAGCGAAGGGTTATTCAGATTAATTAAGCCTCTCCCACTGGCCTCTTCCCATCGGGAAATCCTGCTCAGCCTCTTCCTTGAGCTCCACAGTCAAATCTATCTTGTAGCGTTAAGGGCTAGAGACTTGCCTTTTGAAACAAGAAAGGCCTCGTTTACATAGTAGTGACACTTGATACAGTCAAAGAAGACACACACAGAATACCTTGCAGGTTCTTGTTCTCGCGCTTGAGGGTCTCTAGATTTTCCAGGGACTCCTCATAGGCATTCTTGAGCTTGAAGAGCTCTGTGCTCAGGCTGCGGGACTCTTTCTGAGAGGATTCCAGTTCAGCCTGAGTCTCCTCATACTTCTGCTTCCATTCGGCGATGATACGGTCAAAATTGCGCTGCTTCTTGTCCAAAGCAGCCGCGGCGGAGTTGGCTCTCTCCAAGTCAATGGACAGGTCCTCAATCTCTGTCTGCAGACGGTGCTTGGTCTTCTCCAGAGAGGAGCACTTGGCATGTGCTGCTTCCACAGCCTCCTCAGCCTCCTGCAGCCGAATGGCCAGCTTCTTCCTGCAAAGGGCCCAAGAAACAGCTACAGCCACGCACTCGTGGGACATGATACAAAATCACCTCCTACGATTCTTTGCACTTTTATGTTGACAAACTGTCTTCACGAGCTATAATGCTATGTGCCACCTACATTTTGGAAGTTACTAACAAGAACTTGTGGGGTAGGGCGGGGTAAAAATCCCAAAATAAATAACATACTTTAACTTGTGGAAGCAGACAAAGTTGATGACACACTTCCTCTCTCTCATTCTCTTCCCACAATGCACCACTTAACTATCAAGGAATCTCTTTCTTTTTCCTTTCCTTTTTTTTTATATTGGCCTTTCTCCCCAAAACTACCTACAGTGTACTTCTCTCCTCCATTTAACACTTACAAAAACCCAGTGAGGTAGGTCAGGCTGAGAGGGTGTGGCCGGCCTAAGGCCACCCAGTGAGC
This sequence comes from Gekko japonicus, assembly GCF_001447785.1. Classification (NCBI taxonomy): domain Eukaryota; kingdom Metazoa; phylum Chordata; class Lepidosauria; order Squamata; family Gekkonidae; genus Gekko; species Gekko japonicus. Next base: position 3,964,210 of record NW_015175358.1, read on the forward strand.
TTCCATGGCAGAGTGGGGATCAGGTCTCCCAGATCCTAGTCTGACACTCTAACCACTTTACCACACTGGCTCTTTCTGTTATAAGAAAAAGCAGAGGTGCCTTTGGACACCATTGGAATGCCAAAGATGGACAAAACTGCTTAGGTCCTGGTGCTGCAGAATTTTATTTCACAGGAACGACTGTCACAGGGACTTACTTGGCTTCCTCTAACTCCTCTGTCCTCTGTATAGCATCAGTCTCGTATTTGGTCCTCCACTGGGCCACTTCAGCATTGGCCTTCGACAGGGACCGCTGGAGCTCTCCTTTGGCCTCCAATTCCTCCTCATACTGCTCCCTCAGAAGGTCACAGTCGTGACGAGAAGCTTGTAAAGCGTGAGCCAAAGCATTTTTGGACTAGAAAGTTGAAATCATAAAGGTTAACATTAAAGCAAGGCAGGAGCGCTTTGCATTTCTCTGGCAGTCTAAGACATTCACCCAAATGCTGACAGGAGTGTTTATCACAGGGGAAGAGATAGCCATGGCTTTCTAGGAATATAGTTGCCTTCTAAGAAGAAGAAGAATTTTTTCTGCTCTGCTTTTCTCTACCTTAAGAAGTCTCAAAGCGGCTTACAATTGCCTTCCCTTCCTCTCCCCACAAGAGGCACCTTGTGAGGGAGGTGGGGCTGAGAGAGTTCTGAGAGAACAGTGACTGGCCAAAGGTCACCCAGCAGGCTTCATGTGGAGGAGTGGGGAATCAAAACTGGTTCTTCAGATTAGAGTCCACCTCTTGTAACTGCTACACCATGCTGGCTCTTCTAAGCCGTGAATGTGTACAGTATTCAGGGTTTAACACTATTCAAGGGACAAATTGAAGGTAGGAGGAACTATTTAGCCTGATGATATCTTTATGGACACCATTCAAAAGGACCAAGCACAGATAGCCAAGCAGGTATTCTGGGAGATCAAGACAGCTTAATCTGCCCTGAAAACATTAACAGCATCCCACTCATTTCACAAATGGACCATCCACTAGTCTGCCAAAATGAAACAACTTCCCTGTCTTGGTAGACCATGAACTAGCAGAGCCCCCATCAAAGATTAACTTGAAACCATTGCTTTTATAACCTCACAGAGAATAATCAAGGCTACTTTCAGTTCCCTGTTCAAAAGCAAAGTCTTTCCAATGCTAGTCATTTTAGCATTTTGGTTTTTTTAATGTTATTTTAATAGCATTTATTCTTTTAATATGTTTTCCCTGGAGGTGCAATATTATCTGTCTGGGAGGCCAGGGCTAAAATCTGTCCACAATCTAAGCCATCTGCCCTGAAAGTTCCTTCATCCTAAGAGTGAGCGCTGTGGTTTCTTAGAGGTACAGAAAGAGCACTCTATGCATGCTCAGAGATACTTCTCTTTACACATACTTCAAATGTTCTAGGCTAACGGGTTGTGGAATTGAGCCCTGGTGAACATCAACCCAATTTTAAGGCCTACTTCCCTTTGCTGCAGGTGTAACAGCCTCAGTCAAATAAACAGTCACCTTGGTCTCTTCTTCTAGCTGTCTTTTGAGTTCCTCAATGGTCTGTGTGAAGGAGGTCTTGCCCCGACTCAGCTGGTTGATAAATGACTCCTTCTCTTCAAGAAGGCGGCTAAGTTCTCCTAATTTTGCAAAAAGCCCAAGAATCAGTGAAACTTGTTCATGGTAAAACTCATGTTTTCTCATCATGTAGACATCACCCAAACAACAGTTTTTTGATTGATCCTAATTCCCCATAGATTCAACAAAGAACATATCAAAGGTTGCAAATATTGCTTCAAGAAGGCGGCTAAGTTCTCCTAATTTTGCAAAAAGCCCAAGAATCAGTGAAATTTGTTCATGGTAAAACTCATGTTTTCTCATCATGTAGACATCACCCAAACAACAGTTTTTTGATTGATCCTAATTCCCCATAGATTCAACAAAGAACATATCAAAGATTGCAAATACTGGTGAGTATCATGTGCATAAATAAGCTACAGATTTGAGCTAGTAGGTCTCTGGTTTTATGTGCTACTAGGAATAAGTCCTGTTGTGGAAATAAATACAATTAGCTCTAGAAAGAGGCTCTGGGCTGGTGCCCTGGCCTTGGGCACTCAGTGTCAAATTGCTGTGGTGACCTCAGCAGGGTATAATGACACAGAGCTTACCATTTTCTCCAGGGGAACTGATCTCTGCCATCTGAAGAGCAGTTGTAATTCTGAGTGATCTCCAGCCTTCCCTTGGAGATTGGCAACAATGGTTCCCCAGGAGGAAATGGCTGGTTTGGAGGGTGGAGTCTATGGCTTTGTACCTGTCTGAGGTCCCACCTCTCCTCAAACCCCACTCTCTCCAGGCTCCACCCCTCAAATCTCCAGGAATTTCTCAACCCTGATGTGGCAACCCTATTTCCTTCCCAGCCAACCATCAATGTACCATTATCTGCCCCTCTGATTTCAGGTTTCCATCTCTTCCCCCCTCCCTCTACCTAGGAAAACTACAATCTTTCTTCACAGTGGGGACCCAAGCATGAGGGAAGCAACCTCAGCAGGGTATAATGACATAGAGTCCACTCTGCAAAGCAGCCATTTTTTCCAGGGGAGCTGATATCTGCCATCTGGAGAGCAGTTTTCATTCTGAGTGATCTCCAGCCCTCACCTGGAGATTGGCAGCAATGGTTCCCCAGGAGGAAAAGTACAGTCTTTCTCTGCAGTAGGGACCAAAGCAGCTTACATCATTCTCCTTTCCCCTTTTTGATCTGCACAACAACCCTGTGAGGTAGGTTAGGCTGAAAGTCTGTGACTGGTCTGAAATCACCCACTCAACTTCCACAGCAAGAACCTGGATCTTTACACATTCTGGCAGACCCTGCTCTGAAGCACTAACTGCTATACCTAGGGTAGGCAACCTCCAGACCGCCGGGTATCACAACCGAACTCTAGACAACAGATCTCTCCCCCCTGTAGAAAATAACTGCCTTTGAGGGTGGGCTCAATGGCATTCTATTCAGCTGAGGCCTCTCCCCTCCCCAAACTGGCTTCTGTAGACTCCACCACAGAATATCCAGGAGTTTCCCAACCTGGATCTGGCAACCCTAGTCCCAACTCTGGATCTGGCAACCTGGATCTGGCAACCCCAGTGAGTTCCCCACAAAGGCCTGGAAAGCAGCTCCTGCCTTTGCCTTTTTACTGACAGAATCAAGCATGGTTGCCTAGCAACAGCCACTGAGGGAAAAGTTAGTCCCATAGGAGCCAGGCAGGAGAAGTGTCTTCATCAGGAGAGACAGCCATTTGGCAGTTTATTCTGTGAGAAGAGTGTCCAGGCTGGGAGTAGGTGGGGGAGAGGAGCAGACCCAGCACCCAGCCAATGGCATGCAAGTACTCTTGAGTGGCGATTGATGGCCCAATGGCTGATGGAACGCACTGCACAGCCAATGGGAGAGCTGGAAATGGCCAATATGTAAGGGAATTTTATATATATAAATTTTATATATAGAATTTTATATATAGGATATTCAAATTCAGTGGTATTTTACATAGTACTTCTGTTCTCCACAGGTCAGACTGCATCCTCCACACACACAAAGATCGCCACATTAGTGAAAAAGAAGCCAGAATGTTCTAGAAGTTCCCCAGCCACTACCACCAATGCATGTTGTATGTTTTGGATGGCAAGGAATACTAGCTGTAGACAATTTTGTATAGACAAGGCTTTTCTTCTCAAAATGCCATTGTTGCTGCAGCAGGCATCGATGCCCAGGGATATGCTGTCAAATGCATCATTATGTATTCCTATAGCCTTTTTAGCTAAAAGTGCTCTATAATCCTTTTCTCTATTATGTATCATTACATCACCTCTGTGAAGTAGTTAGGACATAGTGACTTTCCCAAGACCTCATGGCTAAGTAGGTACCAGAATTCATATATTTTATGTTCATATTCTAGATGTCCTGATTCCATAGTTTTTGCAAAGAGTGATCAAGCAATCTGAATATTATGCTCTTTTGTATTGTGTGTACAATTCTTGCATAAGAAAGGGCATGTATCTTTGTTAGATATCAAGGCTCCTTAACTAAACTGATCTCTTACTGGAGCGATACAACATGCATGCAATAGAAGGCAAGCACTCGAATGCACTGGAGAACCTATTCAGCGACTCTCTCAGCCAGTAAAGAATCTGCACCATGTACCATTTTCAGTCTGTAGCCTCCCACGTTGGGTGCTCACTTCAGCCAAATGCCGCTGAAGTTCATCCAGCTTTGATTTGGTTTCGCTCAGCTGATCCTCATATGTTCGGCACAGTTTTTCAGCATTTGCCTGCAAAGTCCAAGAAAACAGTTCTGAAATTTCATCAGGCTTCGGTGAGATTCTGAGTTTAGGTAGCTACGAAAGCTAGAAACTTATTTTGTAGAAAATGAATGCCAAGAATCAAAAGAAGCCAGATTCTCCACATGGCACCAAATTGTGTATCTTATCTTCATTTGAGCAGAATCCATGCAGCTTATGTTGCACTTGCACTCAGGCTGTTTCTAAAAGAGAGGACCACAGAGACTGTGACATGCCATGCTAACCTTGTTAGCAGCAGACTGGGGCCTACTTGGCTCAGCATGGGTGAGTATAGGTCAAAACAGCAGCTGTGGTGCATGTCAACTAGTCACACTTGCATGTGGTACATCCCCCCCCCCTCACTTCTGTTTTAGAATTGTGGCACTGAACCAGCTGTGGGGAAAACACTCATCTAATCTCATGCATGCCATACTCCACCCCACACATGAAAACTCACTCCCGCACTTCACCTCTGACACATTTGTGCATAAAAGTAGCATCTACACTCTGCCATAACTCAACCATTCACCTTGTTCTTGGTGAGGTAGTCAATGTTGGACGACAGATCATCCACCTCCATCTTTAACTCGCTCTTCTCCTTCTCCAGCTTCTGCTTGACCCGCTGCAAGTTGTCAATCTGCTCCCCCAGTTCAGCCACGGAGTCGGCATGCTTCTTGCGCAGAGCAGCAGCTGTCGACTCATGCTGCAGTGTGGCCTCCTCCAGGTCCCTGCGCAGCTTCAAGAATTCTGCTTCTCTTTTCTTGTTGAGTTCTATCTGACAGGCCGTGGCACCACCTGCCTCTTCTAGCCTCTCACTCAGCTCCTCAAGCTCGTGCGCCACCTCTGCCCGTTGCTTCTCAACCTTGGCCCTGGCAGCCCGTTCCGCCTCCAGTTCCTCCTCTAGCTCCTCAATACGGGCCTGTGAGTGAACAAAGGAAAGCAGGAACTGTCAGATTCAGTCTGCTGCTTCCTGAGCTTCCAGATCACCAAGTGGTCAGGAACATCTTCTTTCCAGTAGGGCCTCTAGATATTCCTCTTAAGGCTACTCATTTTGATTTTTAGACCACAACAGTTTGAATGATAATGTGAAGTCCTCCTCCAGCTTAAGGAACCTTGCTCCAAACTTAAGTGGCTCTTAAGTGTGGCCAGCATGGTAATTGTCACTTCTGGGAGAATAAGGGAAGGTCGACATGTTCCCCTGCAAATGTTCATCTTTTCCAAGCATGATTAAATAGATTTTCAGCTGCCTTGTTGCCATTAGGCCACTACCCCTCCAAGATGTTTGTTTCCCGACCTTTTGCCATAGCTTACACACAACTTAAAATATATAATGATACAATAATAAATTAAAATATACAATATCAGTAGGGTAACCCACCAGCATAATCATTAATTCATGAAAGGCTAGACTCTTGAGAGCCTAGAAATTAAAACTTTGCCTAAAAACCACCAGTAGTAGACACTGGGCAAACAGATATGAAGAGGTTCCAAAAACAAGGCACCACAGAAGAAAAGGCTCTTGCTTGCCAACCACCACACCTCTGACAATAGGAGCATCCAGATATGGCCCTCTACCACAATAAAGATATCAATAACCGGACAAATTCATCTTTTCTGACCGGTTCCAAACAACTGGGGATTTATGTGTGAGCATGATACTCTCACAGCTATACCTAGGCAACATTACTGAGGGTAAAATGAAAGCAAGTAAGAGTAAGGGCAATGTTTCCTGGACTGATCCTGTGGGTCATCAGACCACTGGTTACTTTTGTAACGCTTTATGTTTCCCCCCAAAATTCCCAAATGGAGATATTTTTCAAAGCTACCAAAGAAGTCTGCAAGATGTACGTACCCTATTTCTAATTCACCCAAAATTCTTCTCTCAAAGAGGGCTCATAGTAAAAAGCACAGGATGACCTGAATGGTCCAGGCTAGCTTGATCTCATCAGATCTTGAAAGCTAAGCAGGGTCAGCTGCTAGTTAGTACAGGGATGGGGGAGACCACCAGGGAAGCCCGAGGTCACTATGCAGAGGCAGACAAGGGCAAAACCACCTCTGAACGTCTCTTGCCTTGAAAGCTCTGTGGGGTTGCTATGAACAGCTGTGACCTGACAGCCCTTTCCACCCCCATTCCAAACAGTACCTCGATTACTGTTTTGGAAAGTTTTGCAGAGACACATTAATTGTGCCCTCATTAGCCTGCAATGTGTGTGGAGCAAACATGTGTTTTGTGTACCTGGACATCGCTGTAAAAGTAAGTTCTGTTCAGTTCATCATTTGCGAAGTGATCCAGACAGGATGATTAGTCTACTAGAAGACTTTGAACAGCCCCATTAACCTTACCTGGAGTTCTTTAATTTTTTTCTGCAGCTGTGTTGCAAGGATCTGCTCATCTTCAATTCTTGAGTTTAACTGGTTCATTTCAAAGTCTTTCCTATGAAGGAAAATAACCTATGGTTAGACTGGGACTGTGGGATCCTTGGTAATTTTCACTCCTGGGAGAATAAGAAAGGATTGCTTTTACAATGGCTGCCTAAGAATGTAAAGGAGTGTTTAAAATGTGCTTTTGGCTTACAGGATAACCCAGTTCTGTGTCCAGTTGAACATATCCTGTGGACATTTGAAGATGGGCTCAGTGGTAGAGCATCTGCTTGGCATGCAGAAGGTCCCAGGTTCAATCCCTAGCATGTCCATTTAAATAGATGAGGTGGTAGGTAAATTCAAAAAATCTCATCCTGAAACCTTGGGGAGCCTCCACCGGTCAAAGTCAACAATACTAACCTTGATGGACCAATAGCCTGATTCAGTATAAGACATCATCATGTGTTCATGTGCCATAGGGTTGGCACAATGGACTTAACATAGTGCAACAGCACTTCTGTTGCCAAAGGAGGTGGCCCATTTATGCCAGCTCCCCCTGCCACTGCAGACCCCCTACTTTGTGTCTCATGCTGTTTGTGAGGGTCACCTGACCACCAGAAGCAGAACTTCAGGTGGCACAGTGGGCTGAAGTGGGAAGGAGGAGGCAGAAAAGTCTATTCTGCAAAGTTCACTCCTACTAATTTGGATACAAAACATGGTGTTTAACCCCTTGAGCAATGGAGTAACTACTTGACTTCAGGGAAGGGACACAGACAAAAGCACATTCACTTCCTGCTATAATGGGCTCCTGCTAGTTGCAATGTCCTCTCATACTCTTCCTCCGTTCTCATACCCCGCTCAAGTAACTGAGAATTCCAGATGAGCCTGTGGAAGAGCAAGTAGGTGAAGAAACTGAAGATCTAAAGGGTGATATTATTACATCTCAGAGGAAGCAGTGGGGCATAAACACCATTGTGTCTCCATCTTTGTATGTTCATATGCTTGTTTGTCAAGAGACTGCAGTGACCAAACATCTTTCTTGATACGTAAGCACTGCTGAGAAATTCCAGAATTGAACCGTACAACATCTGGTTGTTGTACTGTCTAAGCTATCAAGAAGGTGGCAGAGCCTGCAAAACACAATTTGGTTTGATGGTACAGCATTTCCACGAACTGCACACTCACTTTTTGAGTTTCTCCTCCAGCTGCTGCTTATCATTCTCTAAATCCATCACAGATTCCTGAGTGAGCTTCAGATCACCTTCTAGCTTGCGCTTTGCCCTTTCCAGATCCATTCGTATCTTCTTTTCTTGTTCTAATGCGCTTTCCAGCTGTAGTTTAAAAAAATGGAGGATGAGAAATGAAATAAGGTCCTACATGTTCTGCCACCTCTTTTTCCCTATCATCTCTCCTCTCTCAACCAATTTCATAAAGTGATACCCTCCAACAATGTTCTTTAAAAAAAAAAAAAATGATCGGAAGTACAATCTTGTTGGTCTGCAAGTTGAAGCTTTAAAGGAGTATCTGTGGCGCTGGAACACATGTACTAGCCCAGCACTTCTAGCTATTTGTAATTCAACAACTCTTTGTTGAGTTTCCAGCTAGGCCTCTATCATACAAATCACCATGAAGATGCTGTGAATGGGCAAGGTGGTTTTATCAGGCTCCTCTGCTGTTTGACATCTTGAATGCCTTAATAGTTTCCTCAGCCATCACTAACTTTTTCATCCTTTGACTCACATCATCAACTTGCTGCTCCAGCTTGACTTTGGCCTTGGTTAAGGTATTGACTTTGTCCTCCTCAGCCTGAAGGTCATCCAGAGCTTGTTGGTGGGCCTCCTGCAATGCCTTCTTTTCTTTGGTCAGCTTAGCAATGACCTCATCCAAAGCAGCCATTTCTTCAATCAGGTTTTTCACCTAGGATGATATGACAAAATATTAGCTTAACTTGGAGGGGATACCTGTGTTATGTTAGAGTGAAAGTGAACAAAATTATAGATGCCCTAAGGTTCTCAGCACACAATCCTGGATGCTGCTGACCCCCTGTGCTCATAAACAAGTATTGTCCATATACCTTGTTTTCTGTGGCATGCTTCTCTTTCTCCACCTTGGCCAGAGTGATCTCCAAATCATCAATGTCTTTCTTCAGCTCAGCACATTCGTCCTCCAGTTTTCGCTTCTTAGAGGTCAAGTCTGAGTTCATCTCCTCCTCATCTTCCAGACGTTCCATCAGTTCCTTCACCTTGGCTTCCAGCTGGATCTTGGTCTTGATCAACAGGTCACAGCGCTCCTCTGCATCAGCCAAGTTGTCTTGCTCCTGAGAAGAGAAGCCCAGAAAACGGTGCTTTACCTTCTGGGAGGTCTTGCTGCTACAGTCTCAAGGGACTGTTATATAAAATGTATGTAGCCTTATTAAGTCCTTTTTCATGTTCTAGATATAGGCAGGAAATCTCCCTTCATTTGACTGCCTCCAACCTCCCTGCTCAGGAAATATCAGACACATTAATTATGGAAGTTAAAAGCGGGGGTGATCATACCTACACTTTACTGCATGTACAGAACCAATTAACTGGTACATAATTTAGCATCTCTACAGTCTCAGCTTTCATGGGTGAGGGCAAGTCTCCATCTCTTGTGGATGCTGACTAAAGAGGGACAATGCACAGTATCTGGTGAAAGGCTTAAGCAGAGAATAGAGCTGAGAAAGGGAGCTCCAGGGCTTTAACGGATAGGATAGGTGGCTCCTTGCACTTGCTCCTAATTACCTTTGGTGACTCCCCCCATTCCTACAGGTCACCAATCTCTTCTCTCTGCCTGTATTTTCTCTGTTATTCTAAAACTTACCAAAAATTCTTGGAAAATTTTGATCTGAAAAACTTGGGACATTTCAAAAATAAATGCAATTTCACCTGCTATAGCAAGCACTACATGTATATTTTACTTATTCATATTTTATAACCAAACAGTTTAAAACAAGAGGATATCTTTATTATCCATCTTTTTCAATCCAGGATGCCCAAGTGAACTTGTATCCTACCACTCTGCTTGGCTAAGTATGGAGCATTTCCTGGGCAGAAAAGACCTTCCTCTGGGGCAAGAGGCTCTCCCCCTCCCCAAAAAAGAAGAGACCCTTCCTCCATCAGAAGATGTTCTTCTGAAGGAAGAAAGCCTCTTTCACCAGAAGAAGGCTCCATACTTATCTTAAACTACTGTTTAATCCTGGTATTTGAAGGTATACCAACATTAATTCTCAGCTTCATCAGACTACTCACACCAATGCCTAGACCTCCCTTGGAAAGTGGAAATTGTAGCTATCACACTCACTGCTTGAAGCTGCAATGACAGATCATTCTTCTCCTGGATGATGCTGACTTGCTTCTCCTCCAGCTCTTTTCTTTTAGCTTCTGACTTCTCCAGGGCCTCCTTCAGCTTCTGGAGCTCTTCTTTGAGGAGGACCATTTCTTTCTCTGTCTGAGCTGACTTGAGAAGAGGCTTGATCTTGAAGAAAAGCTTCATCCAAGACCAATTCTTGACAACGTTAAAAGCACGCAGATTCCACTGAATGGTGTAGAGAGCTTCCCTGTAGGGAAGAAGCAAAACATGTATGGATTCGATTTTGGGGTCCTTCTCACAGTCTAAATATTGGCCATAACCGAGGAGGTAGATTCGTGTTTCTTGCTCCCGTTATACATTATAGACTATTGAAGAAAGACATACACAGGAAAGACAAGTACAGGCTTAAAAGTTGAGAGAGAATTGCTTAAACCCATGCAGAGTTCAGTCACTGTGGGATAGATCCTATGACTACTTTCTACAAAGTCTTCTTCCAACAGAGAAAACCTCCTACAACATTTCCACCAGAGGAGGCCTTGCCCCATCAAAAAAATTCATTCCCCATTGAAGGGAACCTTCTTCCCTTGAAGGAAGACATAGCCGAAGAGAGTCATAGGATCCAGCTTAGTGGAAGGCAGACACAGGATCCACCTCTGCTTCTCTACTCTCAGCTAGAAATAAATTCTTAAAAAATAGTTCCATGTGGCACTTAATGGGTGTTTCTGTGTTCTGATGCTGTTGGGAAACTTCCCCTCCCCTGCTTCTCCATAGCATCATGGTACATTCATGCACCTCCCAGTGTTTCCCCAGCTTCTCTCCAACCCTTCTCAAATCTGCTTTGTTCCAAAGTTTTGGGAAAGACTGCAGTTTTATTTTATTATCTCTATCTCCCTTCCTTGCAGAGATATATGGGGGGGAAAGCTTTATTTTCAATGGAAGCCAGCAGCAACTCAGAGAACCTGATGCATATTTTACTACAAAAAGATAATGATATTAAATTAGTAATTAAAAAAAAAGATCAGGGAAGCCTGCTGTGTGGAAGCCCAGTCACCACTGCACGGGGAGGGCTTCTAGTGTCCTGGCCCCACTGATGGACCTCCTGATGGCACCTGGTATTTTTGGCCACTGTGTGACAACAGAGTGTTGGACTGGATGGGCCATTGGCCTGATCCAACATCGGCTTCTCTTATGTTCTTATGTATTAGCAGCTGCAGCAGCAAGAGGCAAACTATACAAGCCTGTCCCTATGTGGAAAACACCAATATGTTCCTCTATTCCCCATAAAGGCAAGATGGCTGATTCTGGTGAAAAACAAAAGGCAAGAAAGAAAGGTTTGCTCATCTCTGTACCTTCTACCAATGATCCAGCCATACTCAATTCGCATCAGGCGCCCACGCATCCTAGCCTGCAGCAGTGTAATAATCTTAGCCAGACGTTCATCTCTCATCTCCTCAAGGAGACCCAGCAAGCCAGCTTTGAAAAACACCTGCAAACAAGTGAATTGGGGAACATCCGTCATGTTAATGCTCTAGTGGAAGAAACATGGGTGGCAGAACAATCCTGAAGGATACGCCCTTCCTCAAACAAAAAATCAGGACTACGGCAGTGAATAATGGGACAACCCCCTTTCCTATGGCAGGAAGGAATAGAAAGAGTCTGTTCAGAACAAGGGAGCTGGAATTATGGAGACATTGGCAGAGCCTGGAGAATAGTAAGCAGAAGGATGGAGGTAGGAGAGATGGGCAAAGAAGAGGAGCAGGTGATCCAAGGGTGCAGGGTGGTTGCTCGAATCTGCCAGAGTGTTTTTGTGGACTAAAGGATTCCCACCTGCAGAATGTATTTTTCTCACCTCCACCTTCATGCTGCAGCCCAAAATGCCCACCCAACCACAGACAATGCAACTCCTGGGGGACAGGGAAGACTTTATCTGTAAGCTGTAACAGTGCCATTGTCTGTGAAGGCAGCTATGGGTTGACACAGAACAGGAGAAAGTACACAGGAAGGAACAAAGAAGGGAGAATATTTGTCCTTAACAATAAGTGAGAGACGTGAAAACAAATAATGCCAAGCTCAGGAAGCTCAAATGACATTACTATAAAGAGAGGCTACATGCAGACTTAAGTTTGTACACATTCTGTCCATCCTCAAAGTTTTTATTTCATGGCACAGCAAATCAGTTCATTCACACTGCACATCTCGTACCTTAGTGTGTCCAAATTTATACTGGGTGCGGTCAAGATCCAAAGAATTCAGCAGCTTTTCCGTGGCCTTCCTGCTATCCACAAACTTGTCATCAGGAATGGCAGCAGGGTTCAAGATACGGTAGCTAAAAGGATAAAGGACATAGCATCATCAAGAAGCAGATGCTCTGTCATCTTGGTGCTTGGGGGGGGGGTCAACAGTGGGAAGGCTTCTAATGTCCTGGCCCCACTGGTGGACCTCCTGATGGTACCTGGTATTTCTGGCCACTGTGTGATACAGAGTGTTGGACTGGATGGGCCTTTGGCCTGATCCAACATTGGTGTCTCTTATGTTCTTATGTTCTTAGATGCTAGGAAGCAAGAATGCCTACTTGCTGTGGCTACTGAGGAGTTTCTGCCTCCTTTTCCCAGAAAGCGATGTAAGACTGCCCTGATGAAGTCACAGCCTTAAGAGGAAACTGTGGTGGATCGGACCAATGGTCTACTATTCCAGCATCCTGTTCCATACAACAGCCAAGCAGACACCCCCAGAAGACTGGAAAGCCCTGTTGTTTTTTTACTAGCACTGGTTCAAAGCCCTCACCAGTCACTGCTTACATGCATCCTGTGGTTTTTTTCCCCCTCAGCCATGAAAGCTAGAAACTTGTATGCTGAAAAGTGAAAACTGACACTGTTTATATGAGATACTTAAAATGGCTCAACAGTCATTTGAAGTCATTTTCAAAGGAGTCTGGGTTATCGTCAGTTACAGCCATTGTGAATTATCCCTGTTGGGGTTGGGGGGGGGGGTTGTTGGGTTTTTTTTTTTTTTTTTTTTTTTTTTTTTTTTTTTTTCCATGCCCTGGAAGTCATGGCAATCTCTGGCAACTCCTACTGGGGCATGGAGAAGATTCAGAGAAGTGGCTTGATAGCCTGCCTCTGCCTCCTGGCCCTGGTGTTCTTTGGAGGTCTCCCATCCAAATACTTGCCAGGGTCAGCCCTGCTTAGCTTCCAGGATCTGACAAGATAGGGCTGGCCTGGGCTATTCTTATGTAGGGCTCTTTGAGCTGCAGGGACCTTTAACATTCTGACACCAGGTGGTGGGCTCAACCAGAAAATTGCTGCCACAGGGAGGAACTCTAATCATAACTCTTCAGCATGGCAGGCAGAATCTGTGTTTAAGCAGGGTGCCTTTTAAAATGAGCATATTTTTAAAAAACATGTCTTCCTGCATAAACACAACTTACCTTCAGTCATGCAGTGAATGTCCTTTAGGGTTGTCAGGCTCCAGGTGGGGCCTGGAGACCTCCTGGAATTACAACTGATCTCCAGACTACAGAGATCTGTTCCTCTGTAAAAGGTGGGCTCCATGGCATTGTAACGGCTGAGGTCCCTCCCCAAATTTACCCTCCCCAAAGTCTACCCCACCCCCCACCCCCCGATCTCCACAGATTTCTCAAACTGGATTTGGCAGCCCTAACTGTGGTGGCAGCTGCTGTGGAAGCAACTTTTTTAAAAAAATCTTCACAGCCAATCCTGCCTCCAGTGGCCAATCAGATGCCCTGCTGGGCGGAAGCCCCACCTGGCCCTGCCGACTGCCTGAAAACGCTTGGTGGCCACCAGGAAAGGGGTTAGCAGGGGCACCATGGTGTCCAGGGGTCCATGCTGGGGTCTCCTGTTCTTGGCCTTTGCTGGAAATGTCACAGTCTAGACATCATATTTACATGTTTTCCTTTCCCCTCTGTATGTACAAGTCTTCCTGACAGTTCACTTCATGCATCTGATGAACAGGCTCAGTTCATCGAAGCTCATGTTATTTTTTAAAACTGTTTGACTTCTGTTGTATTTCCCCTCTCGTAAGGAACCATGGGAATTGTCCTGGGAGGATATTAGGGCTCTCCAAAAGCCAATTTTTAGCATCCTCACTTGCAGTTCCCAGTACCGTATTTTTCGGACCATAAGACGCACCTGACCTTAAGACGCACCTAGTTTTTAAAGGAGGAAAACAGGGGGAAAAATATTCTGAACCTTCGGTCCATAAGACGGACTCACTTTTCCTCCCACTTTTTGGGGAAGAAAAAGTGAGTCTTATGGTCCAAAAAATACGGTATTTGTGGGAGGGGGAGCTATGAATATTAAACTGACATAAAACTGATATAAAGTTTGTAGTACACCAAATTCTTTGCCAGTAACAGGCATGCAGAAAAACACATGTTTCTTAGAGCTATCTGGCAGCTGAGAATGACCAGTGGTCAATATAGGTGAAAAGAAAAGGGGTATTACCGCTGCTTGAAGTCAGCATAGAGGATCCTGTTTGGAAACCCTTTCCTGCAAATCCGGATACCTTCTAGCACACCATTGCACCGCAACTGATGCAGCACCATGAAGGGGTCCATGACACCTGTACGGGAGAGAAAGGAACCTCACGTTTCCAGGGACCTCACTTCAATAAACTACTCTAAATGCTTTTTTAAAAAAATGAGGGGTCATTTAAAAAATGATTCATTCACCTAGGTAGAACTAAAGAAACGGGAAAATAGACCCATATGGAGTTCAACTAAATTGCTGCAATAAAATCAAGACAAGGAAGGAAGGAAGAGAGGCAGAAAAGGAAAAATAGGAGATCAATGTCTTTACAGCCAGGTTCTTAGCATACTTATTCAGCCACAAGTCCCACTGTGTTTAGAGTTAAACTAATCAGACATTTTCAGTGCAATCCTCAGCACCCTGCTCAGCCCATTCTTCAAGGGTGCAATTCTTACAATTGCACTGTTTATGTATTATTTACAGCTAAGAAATTGCTTTCTAAAAGATCTCAAATTTAAAAACAAAACAAAATTCAGACTTCCCCCTGGCCATTCTAATCTGTCAAAGTCATATCCTGTTGTTTGTGATGAGTACCTGGGGTCTTTGTTTCATTGGGAATGATGCAGCGGACAAAGTGGGGCTGGGTGGCACGCAAATTGGTCATCAGTTTGTTCAGGTTCTCCTGTAAGGTAGATATTCACAGTTAAATAGAGGACACCCCAGCTTCCTGCTACACTTCATTGCCTCCTCCCAGTTCTGTGTTATGTGTCAAGGGGATTGTTGATTCAAACTCAGGAGGTGACATTATGAGTATATATGCACCTGGGGCATTTTGTTCAGTTTCTTCTAGTTCAGGAGGAAGGACCAGACTCTACTCCCTGACATTGTTCTTGGAATGGAGAGAAATGGCCAATGCTAGGACAGACAAAGGAAAAGGGGAAAACAAACTCAACCCAAAATATACTGATAAGTGAGTGCAGTTACCACGAGAAGGGATCCATGGCCTGCTTTATAAACTTTCAGCAACCACACAATATATGAGACAGAAATGATATTTATTTCTTGTAGAAATTAAAAAGAAAATCAATAGTATTTATAATACTTATATTTATAATAACAATTTGGCCTTATTTTCTTTCTCTTTTTTTGTACTTTCAGAAAGCAACTCCTGGTCTGGATTTACATTATATATTAATGTGTGTCTTTTTTGAAATAGTATATATTATTGACCACTGAGGAAAGCCCTAGAGGCCGAAACGTGTATGGTCTTGTTGGTCATTTGATATATTCATCAACTGTGTTTATGAAATCATCAACTTTGTATGTGAAATTACCACAGTTTATGTAAAGCTGGTGTTCATGTCCTATGCAGTCCGATATTCAGACCTTATGTTTTAATCTTCACCACTGTGTACACTATATAATAAATATATATACTGATAATATTTTATTTGGGGTAGCTTGACCCTTGCAGCATTATCCATGCTAGGACAGAGCCAGCCAAGGCTCCACAGAAGAGCACAGTCTCCAAATCTGTCAGCAAAAAAACAGGCATGTTTCATTGGACATTAAGTAGGACAGAAGCGGATCGCAGACTGTAACTAACCGTGCAGAAAGACCCTGGGTAACATTTGTCCAATCAGCACCTCTCCAAGTCCTTGGCTTCAGGAGCATGCATGAGATTCCTCCTTTAAAAGCTACTCAACATTCTTTTGTCCGTGCCATACTATTATACTCCTATTCTCCATTGGCTTGATTTCAGATACCAGTCATGTGGTCCAATTTCCAGCTGAGTTCCCACACTGGAAGTTAGCTTAGCTAGAAAGAGAGCAACGTGGGGAGGAGGTGGGGAAGAGGCTACAGGCAGCCAATATATGAAGTTATTGTGAATCAGACCATAGTTCTAGTTGGTCACTTTACCCTGATGGGCGGGGTTTAAAGCAGAGCTAGGTCTTTCTCACTCCTTTCATTGGAAATGGCAAGGACTGGTCCTGGACCTTTCGGCATTTAAAAATTGTTCTTTAACACTAGGTTACTTTCTCTCCCCATGCTCCCATAAGCAGCAGGTAGAGGGAGGGTATAGCCCTCTCTCCCATGTGGGTCTTTCGCTCTAAAAAACAGGATGCACCTCTTGCTTTGCCACGACCTAGCCCAGTCTCATCAGATCTTGGAAGCTAAGCGGGTCAGCCCAGGTTAGTATTTGGGTGGGAAACCACCAAGGAAATCCATGGTTGCTACACAGAGGCAAGGAATGACAACCATCTCTCTTCATCTCTTGCCTTGAAAACCCTATGGGATTTCTGTAAGTCAGCTGCGACTTGACAGGACGTTTCCACCACCACCTTTTGCTCTCAACGGGTCTTTCATCACTACAGACAGCTCAACCATTCACACATAGTTAAGTCAGGGATCCTTCAATCTAAAAATCTCAATGGAACTAAAAATATGCTTCAGCCTCTGTTCTTTCAGCCTGCCCCGTTTACCACAGGATAAGAAGGCCTTGGTGTCTTTTTAACCTTGTGGTCTTTGGATCATGCTCTCAGCTGTGAGGCCTTGACTTTCAATCAGAGGGATACCCCGGAAATAAATGCGTCTAACTGGATCAGTGTGGAGTGTGTTACACTCCTCTGAATCTCTCCCAAGACAGGAAAGGCAGAGAGCTGATGGCTGAGACCCCTGCAAAATCCACACTGGTATTCTTCTTCCCAAAGGTTGTCCTTCCCGCAGTCAAGAGTGAGGAGAGAAATAGCACAGACTTAAAGTGATGTTCATGTAATAAATTATCTAAACATCACTGCAAGTCTTAACTGCCTCTCCCTCAGCAATGGCGAAACAACCAGGAACCATGTAGCACAGGTGTAACAGGGCATCATTAAGCATTCCCCTACCACACAGAAAACTAGCTTCCTCCCCATTCTAGTACCTCTCTCATTCAGGTCCCAATCAAGTGTGAAATGATGATGTTCACAAGACAGTAAGAAATGGATTGTGGAGCCCTCAAGCTCCCAGCAAAGCAGAATACTCTGGACTGCAGTGCCAGACCCTAGTGGCCTTATTTATTTAGTTAGAGTATACCCCACCCCACAAGTGGGCTCAGGTTGGCTTACAACACAAGACTCATAAAACAATAAAAATGATAAAACCAATAAAACAACAGTTGGCACAATAAACAATGATGCCTTCCTATGGTTCAAGTCCCTATAGCTGGGTCAAGTCCAGGTTGCACAGAAGTATAAATGGCATTCTGCTGGGTCTAATTAGTGATTTGCTTACCTTGTGCAGCTGGGATACAGTTTGGAATGAAGCGGCCTTCTTACGTTTCTCTTTGCCACCTGGCCTGACTTCATCTGTCAAGTGCAACATAGACATTATTACTATTATACTGTTATACAGAGATTCATTTAGTTCAGGCTGACAAGATTTGGGAGACAGCACAAGGTCTATGGAAATCTATTGTATCGAATATTCTATTTGGTTGGCTTGAACTCTTTAAGAATACTGCAGTGGTTTCTTGCTGACATATTGTGTTTATTAGTACTATCACCAATCATGACTGATGGTTTCATACACAAATTGTTTTCATTTGCTGCTATTGTAAGTCATCTTGAGTATTTTTTTTAAAAAAGGTGTGATTAAAAAGTCCTAAATTAAATAAATTGGTTGAGCAATTAACAGGCTCAAGGAATGGTCTCAGCAGGACTCCTGTTGTAATTCCATTTCTGATGCTAACCCTGGTTAATCCCTGGATAGAAAACTGCGAGGGCACTCCATGGAGAACACTCTCAGTTCCTTGGAAGGAGGGGACAGAACAAATGCGGTGAAGGAATACAAGAGTGCAGTGATGTGTAAATGGAATAAAGAAGAGTGTTCTTAACTGTAGTCCACATAAATGTACCAGTTTTTTAACAGTTCAGAATGGGTGTCCAAACATAATATTTTTCTATACATCATCCCAGGTATTTTTGAGGAAGGGAACAATAATCTTTTTTTTTTCTTTCCTCACCAAGCCCACTGTGTGGTGAGACCAGGCATTCTTGATTCTCCCCACCTTTTCAAGTGCTGAAACAGCCATGTGGGGAACTCAGCTGTTTTGGAATCAGGCCCTTGTGGCATTTTCAAATCTCCTACTTTAGGCTCTAAAATCTTGGCGGCTTCCCTGGGGACGCCATCATATCTGACTGTGTCCACAAAAATTCCATAACACGGCAATGAAGTCTGGTAGATTGCAGTTCCCTTTCAGAAGAGAGACCAGCACTGCAGAGATATGGAAATGCTACTGTGTAGAGCATGTAATGATAAGGTTCTTTGAGTATCAGTTGCTGGGGGGAGACATGGCTCTCAAGCCCATGAGCTGCTTAACTTTTAGGTTTCCTGGAAACATCAAATTAGACACTATAAAAATAGAATAAGTATTATTATTATTATTATCGTATGGCAGCGTGTGTAGCATAGCCAGGAGATCCTAAGATAGTCTGGCAGTTAGAAGTTCTAACTCTTTTAGCATTATGTACCACTAGGTGGTGAGCTAGACTTGTTTTTTAAGGCAAGAGACATTTCAGAGATGGTTTGCCATTGCCTGCCTCTTTGTCATGACCATGGTATTCACTGGAGGTTGCCCATCCAAATACTAGCCAAGGCCAACCCTGCTTAGCTTCCGAGATCCAATGAGATTGGGCTAGCATGGGCTGGACTAGATGCATCTTTAGTGTGATCCAGCAAGGTTCTTCTTATGTTGTGATATATACCATGTATAGTATCATATGGAGTGAGCAGAGAGAGGAATACAACTCACCTGAAGAGCCCACGTAATTCTCATACAAGGAAGCTAACAGCTTATTTTGTGATTTTTGGAAGATGGTTACCACTGTCTCATTCAGGGGGTCTTTATTCTTATCTAGCCAGCCAACAATGTTGTAGGGCACCTGCAATCAGAGCAAAGCAACAGGTAATGGAGGCCAAACACAGAAAAGCAACATCAAAGCCCAGAATACGTTAGCCAGGATAACAAAACATACCACTCCTGCATAGTGCACCAACTCAAAGTGGGCTTCGTATTTGCGTTTCTTATCAGGTCGGGGCTTTTGAAAGTTGGGTGATTTCCCAATGTGATTGTCATACAGTTTGGCCTTGAATGACATGTCAGATGCTTTGGGGAACATACACTCTTCCTCCAGAATGGACAGGATTCCCATTGGCTGCAAGGGAAGGAAATTGATCAGGAGACAAGCTTCAGCTGGTATTAATTGTTTTCTAGGATAAGAGATCAAAAGTATAAGCAGTAATCACTGCCATGTATTGCAAATGATCATCAGTTTTTGACCACTATAAAAGAGTCTATAGTTATCATGGAAAGTATAACAGAACTGGATTTAGTAATTTGGCCTATTCTTCTGGGAACATACAGATAGGGTTCCCCCCCTCCCCAAGGAGGGGATTTGATTTTTCAAGATAACTGTCTGATTCACATACCCCTTAATGAGGCAGAAAATTCACCACAATATATCACAATATATCATTCTCCCTCCCAAGTAAAGTGGTATAATATTCTTGTAAAAGCAGTCTCATGTGATAGGACCACAAGTTACTTATGCTTTTTGTTCTAGCATTTCCAAAGTGGTAGTAATAACAAGGAATCACTTTTGCAAGACCACAGAGATTCACTTTGTGATGACTCATCCTTCTGCCTCAGACATTATGGTGCGCATCTCTACTATTTTTAAAGGTGTTCCTTTGTAGCAGATTATACTGCATTATGGGATGTTATTGTGAGATGATGTTTCCTCTTTTTTAAAGAAAGGCAATATACATCATACTTCTTGTTCTTCTTGCCACACAGAAATAGTAAGAAAAGGAGCTATGAAATGTTTTTAAAAGCCTGAAGGAGACTTTTGTTAGTGGGGATGCGTGAATAACTAGATTTTTTGCTCTTTTTGTTTGTTTTTTAATGTTGGGAAAACTATGCTTCCTCTCTCATTGAAAGTAGCAGGGAGAAGCACCTCTGTTGATTCCCCTGTACCCCTCAGCAACTTTCATTGCCATCAACCATGGTATCTTTCTGGATAGGCTGGCTGGGTTGGGAGTGGGGGGCACTGTCCTTCAGTGGTTCCACTCTTACTTTATTGGCAGATTCCAAAAGGTGGTGCTGCGGAACTGTTGCTTGGCCCCGTGGCATTTATGCTATGGAGTCCCAGAGGGTTCCATCTTTACTGTGTTGTAAAATGACTGGCCAACCACTGTTGCTTCTCTATTAGACTGGCTGGAAGCAAGAGGACACCAGAAGTGGACACTGTAACATGCATATCCCTCATCCCTTTCAAGGACACCAGACTACATTTACCGCACCATCATGCCCCAGCATTACCTTTTCAATCAGATCAATGCAAGCCTGCAAGTCCAGGCCAAAGTCAATGAAGACCCACTCGATCCCTTCTTTCTTGTATTCTTCTTGTTCCAACACAAACATATGGTGATTGAAATACTGTTGGAGCTTCTCATTTGTAAAGTTGATGCACAGCTGTTCAAAGCTGTTATACTGCAAGCAGAAAACAAAAGCCTGAGTGCTTCAAAATTTCACTGTTGGTTTGTTTTACTTTTAAAAAAAATGCTGCTTTTCCACCCAATTAAAAGATTAAAAAAATTAAAAATACAGTTAAAATTATACAATGATTAATTTAAAAACACCTAAATAAACAACACTAGAAAGTGGGTCAATAACTGTTGTTGGGGTATGCCAGATGAAATTTTAAAAGTCTTCACCAGCCGGTAAAAGACACTGATAGAGACAGACAGGATGGAGAAGGCCCTTTCTTGGATCACCACCTGTCTAGCTTCAGATGGCAGGAGTAACCAAGGCAGGGCCTCTGAGGATGACTAGACTAAGTGGGTAAGTGTGTATGGGAGAGGGTGGTCCTGAAGGTATGTTGGTCCCAGGCAGTACAGGGCTTTAAAGGTCAATACCAGCAGTTTAAATTGAGCCTGGAAGCAAATTGGAAGCGAGTGTAGATGGAACAAGACGGAAATGAGTTGGTCCTTACGACCCACTCTAGTCAACACTCTAGCTGCAGTATTCTCTACCAACTGTAGCTTCCAGACAGTCTTCAAAGACAGCCCCATGTAGAGTGCATGCAGTAATCTAATCTAGATGTTACCAGGGCATCTACCACAGTGGCATACACCCAAGGTATTGCACTGCTGACTGCATCTGCATTCCTGGATGACATGTCAGATTGCATTGAAGGGATGCATTCTAGGTAAACAGAACTGAAATGGCTACCCACTATATTACAAGACTATCCACTTCCCAAAAAATGGCAAGTGTGAATTAAAAATTTAAAAAAATGCTGAACATGAACAGTGGCTTCTCATGTATGATCTATGGCTTATTTTTATCTTGGTGAAACTCCCTGCCACACATACATAGATGTTAAATGTAGACACACATACACATTGGTTAAATGCACTTAGTTCTGGTAACATAGCTCTTGGCACTGCATGGAATAAGAGTATAGTGGGTTGTTATCTCAATACTGAGTTTGATCATTTATAACAACAACAGTGCAATACTTGACTACATGCAGGGACACTGTTTTATTATACGGGCTTGATTGTACAGTGTTTAGGTTTTTAGGCACCTAATAAATAATAAACATTCTTGTTATTGTTAAAATATACTGAAATCAATTCCATGGGAATTTCAAAATATTAAAAAACAGCCATGTGAGCTGCTGCAACAAATGCTGTAGCTTTTCACTCTTGCTTCACATAATGTGAGAGTGACCATTTTAGACTGAGAGGAGTTATGGGAGGGGTGTGTCATAGGGTTTGTGGAGAAAATAAACTGTACTAGCAGGTCTTTGGTCTCTCTTTTCTCTTTATGTACTGAGGTGGTTCTGAAGGTCAGTTTTGAGACCTACCTCAAAGATCTCAAAGCCTGCAATGTCCAGAACCCCAATGAAGAACTGCCTGGCCAGTTTAGTGTCCAAGGTTTTGTTGATACGAAGAACTAACCACTTGAACATACGGTCATAGGTGGCTTTGGCCAAAGCACCAACTGCATACACCACCTGCAAATGAAAACAGAGCAACAGTTCAAAAGAAAATTTGTTCTCTTTTGATGACATCACACAGTTAAATACAGATAAGGAAGAGAGGTGGTTATATCAATCACTAGGGATCAATAAGAGCTTGGCAATTTCGATTTCAATAGAGACTTCCAAACCACAGCTAAATAGTTTCTGCGAAATCAACAATGAAACCCTAAGGAGAGCTACACACTTCTAAGCCCACTGAGATTGATAGACATAAAGGGCCACAATTCTGCTTACCATGGGACTGCACCGCTGCAGTCTTATGCACATTTACTTACAAGTAAGCCCTTTTAAATTACATCGAAGTAATTCTGTAAACTATCGAGCTCCATGGCTCACGTGTATTATCTGACCATTTAAACCCAATCAATTTAAGGGACAGTCGCTTCTTGGGAATGGTTTAGCATCACTAGCATTATACTAGTATTAACAATGAAGCTTTCAAGTGTTGGATATTTAGCAGAGTGCATAAAGCGCAATGGAAATAAAGCCAGTCACAGACACGTGTGTGTTTAGCTTCTAAGAAAAAGTTTACTAGAAAAATCAGGGAAGGGTTACATGGAAAGAAAATAATAAACAATAACACCTAACTCTTCTTTCTACTCCTAATTCCATCTTATTGCCCAACTTAGAGAGTTGTGTTGTGTGAGAACAAAGGAGAGGAAGTTCTCCCCAAAGCCCTGCCTCCTATGTAAATGCAAAACAGCATGTATCACTAACCAATATATTGATTAGCCAATAGTCAATCCCAAGGTAGCCTCATTATGAATAAGACTGCCTCTTTCTTAGCGGGAAGAATGTACTCAACACCTAATCGGTCTATGCTAAACTGGCTAACATTAGCATACAGAAACAACAGCTTAACTCTTTCATGACTGAAGGATGACACTTGCAAAAACCCAACATCAAGTCAATAGAGTGGTAATGGTACAACATGCAAGACAAGGTGTAGTTCAGTCTTTATACAACACAAGAAACATTCCAATAGAAAATGGGTTTGATCCAACCAGCGTTTTTGCTCAGTCTCACCCAATTCCCCTGCTTACACATGAAGCTACCTTACATTGAATCAGACCCTTGGTTCATCTATTTGGACTGGCAGCAACTCTCCAGCGTCAAAGGCAGAGGTCTTTCAAATCACCTATTGCCTGGTCCTTTTGGCTGGAGATTGAACCTGGGACCTTCTGCATGCAAAGCAGAGGCTTTTCGTCTGAGCCACAGCCCCTCCTCACTACTGTAGCCCAATCACACATGGCTTTTGTCCATCTCATTATCCCAGCACAGCCTTTTTGGTGGCCAAAGAGGACCCCCCCACACACACTGCCTTTTTTCACCAAGAGAAATCCTGGTTAGATCCAACCCAATGCGTAATCGTGCCATGGGTTTTCCGAAAACCTTAGTATACAGATACAGATGTCCATTGTGTAAGGTCCTCCCATTGCACAAGCTTTCTGCGGGCTCCACAGCTAACAGATTCCAAGCAGGATTGAAGACATCAGGCCAGGTACTTACCTGTTCTACATTCTGACCTTTGGTCACATATTCATTTCCAACTTTTACTCTAGGATGGAGCAGCCCCTTGATCAGATCAGCTGAGCTGATTCCCATGAGGTAAGAGGCTTTATCGGCACCTACAATGGAATCATATATGAGAAATTAGGTAATGAGAAAAAAACGAGTTTCTGTCATTTACTGTGCCATCCAAAGCAGAGTTACAGCCTTCAATTAATTAGAAAAGTATAATTCTGTTTGGGTTTCTCTGTAGAAAGCCCTTGGCTGCTAGCTAGTAAGGCCCACTTATTATTTATTTATTTATTTATTTATTTATGCAAGTCCTGCAAACCAGTGCTGCAT
Organism: Gekko japonicus; assembly: GCF_001447785.1. Taxonomy (NCBI): domain Eukaryota; kingdom Metazoa; phylum Chordata; class Lepidosauria; order Squamata; family Gekkonidae; genus Gekko; species Gekko japonicus. The sequence goes on from NW_015175358.1 coordinate 3,988,650, forward strand.
TTGTTTAGACTGCAGCAGGCAATTCCACCGCTGAAGCCCTTACTTTCAGTGCCTTCAGCCTCTGCCTGCTCCTCACGCTGCTTCTGCTTGAATTTCATGTTGCCAAAGTGCATGATGGCTCCCACTATTTTATAGCAGCCATATTTCTCTTCAGGGCCGAAGCCTAGAATATCCATGGCATGCTGTGGAAAGAAGCAAAAGTGTGAACGTCATAACGGTCTCGAGCTATTAATGCAAAGAAAAGAAAGAACTTGGCATCTACTGGTCCTATTTCACTAGTCCAGAAGTAGGACACCCTGGATGCACCATGTCTCTATATTGCATCTGGCTTCTGAATCCTTGAAGGCGCAGGTGTACAAGAGGACAGGCGATCCCTGGCTGAATTCCCCCACAGAAAGCTAGCTAATGGCGGCCATGGGAGGGGATCGGATCAGTTCAGAGCAGTAATGCTGGGGAGAGGAGGGTCAGCACTCTCCCCCATGCTGTTTTCTTGGTTTAAGCCAACCCCCAGAGAAGCTGTTTGCCCTGCAAGGAAAATTTTACTGGCATCACACAAGTTAACCATTTTTCTCTGGATATCTTACCACTCTCTTGTGGTAACCACCGTTGGTTTCCCAGCATAGCTTTGGGTTACGCCTTCTTTTTCTTTTCCCCCACTGACAGCATATAAGCATCCCTTCCTAATTCCAGCCTCTATTTTTGTTCTGTGTCTGTTCACCTCAGATCTCTACTCTCCACTGCTGGGCTCAGGGATTTCATTTTTCCTGCAACTGACCATGCAGAATGGTGGTGGGAGAGGTTGTAAGATGCTGGAAAACCTGGTGCCAATTCTGTCATGCATTTCTCAATCCAGGGATGGAAAGTACAGAGCTGGCATTGTGGTGCAGGTACTCTCCTGTCCTCTGCTACTGATGGGCTTCAGAGGACCTGAGATGTTCCCACAAAGTTGTGGGAAAGGGTTATAAACAGTGGGCATTTTTATTTCCCCAGGCAGGAGTTCAAACAGTTGTGGAAAACATCACAATTGAGTTGCGTGTATTTCATTGTAAAGGCCTGTGCCAGGGTATGACAAAATGTTGGGTTCCTGGCTTTGTAGAGAGGGATAAGGGCCACAGAACATGCTAGCATTTACTCTTGTATTCATTCTCTTGAATTTGTAATACACTCTGGTTGCTTCCAGAAGGAAGTTTGGCTCTGGTTTGGCATCTAAACCGGGGGAGATTTGGGAACACCCACATGATGTCATCCTCTAATCATCCACTTTCTGTATTTTCCACCTGCTTTGTTGCAATCTTTCCCAAACTTGGTTTGGTACAATCTTTTTTGGAAATATCTCAGTCAAAGCAAAACATATATGCAGTATGGATGGAAAGGGACACATTTTTTCAGGTCCCACCCACATCTGTACCACTTTGCCTCAGCCCACTCATAGCCACTATTCCCCCCCCAACTTTTTTTTTGGGGGGGAGCTTTAAAAATGGCTATTAACATATTGCTATAGTGTTAACGTGTACTACTAACATGTCATCTATATTCCCAAGTTTCTTCTTTTTAAAAAAGAAAAATTACATCACTAGCCCTTTTTTGTCATGGCCTTTCCCATGATAGAGGCTTACTTTTTTAAAAAAGAGAAGAAGAAGAAGACCAAAGCTGAGAATTTAAAGGAGCTAGTACGTCAGGATGACACGATAATGAAAGATCAATTGTGATTTTTAAAGTCCCAAAATGCCCTCTAGTGGCAAGAAGATGGTGACCAAGGGGAGCCGAGGCAAGGAGGCATGAATAGCAGCAATGAAAGGTATACAGAGAATTGTCACTGAGTGGAAGTGGCATTTGCCACACTGGTAGGTAAGAATACTTAAAACAGATACAAAGAAAAAGCAGGATACAACCCAGTCAAAATTAAGTGCTTTGAGACCCATTGTTTTCAGTGGGAAGGGAAAGCATATGGTTAAAAGATTCCACTGAAATTAATGACAAGTCAGAATTTCTTACACCCTAGATTGTACGTATACTTCACAAAGAGTTCTTCCCGCCTGGCATGATTTCACAGTGAATAAAATACGTACATCTGTTAGCATGAGTTCTTCTCCATCATCCAGGTTGTCCACAGTTGTTACACCTTGTGAGCAAAAGTGATAGTCGTAGGGGTTGGAAGACACCAAAAGCATATCTGGAAAGGAACAAACAGGAACTGAACTTTATGCTCTGTGATCTGCCTTACGAAGGAAACCCAATTTGAACTAGCGGACTGATGGAAAGGAAACAGGAACATCTCATGTTCAATCTAAATTCACTCATTATACAGAAGATTACAGAACCAACCAGTTTTAAAAGATCTCCAATCTTTAATATTGCAATTATTTACTTTTTTGCATTTCTTTTACTGGGCAAATTATTTATTTCTTTTGCCATGTTGCCAGCTATTTATGCTCAATAGTGTTGATTTTTGCATTGGCATCAAAATGTAAGAAGCAAAGAAGAAATTACAGTGTTTGGGAACTCTAAGAAGATGAGAGCTCTATCTGTAGCCACTGTGTGATCCACAAGGAGGCCCCTGTGTGTACAGATTGTGGCTTTTGCCTGCTAAATACAAGCAAGCTGCATATGAGGACAAACCAAGCTCCCGTTGCATGTATCTTGCTCACAAAAACTGTTAACAGAGATACACAAGCATAAAACATGCTGGGCACAGGATTCTGTATGTCAGGCATTGGTTCTCAAGTACAAACAGTAACCCTCTGCAACTATCTTCATGGGAAGCTTAAAAAGGTTAATTAATGGGAGGTTACTACTTATTGAAGGATGGCGCTGAGCATAAGCGGGCAAAAAGTTTTGTTTGTTCTTGTTCATCCTATAATGTTTCTTGACATGAACCAGTCATAGCCTTGAAACACACATAGGCCCTTGCGCTTGACATCAGGGTTCCAGAACCTACTGCTGGGTATCCAAAAGTCACTTTCCATTCATTTCTATGAAGCCCCACCTAGGAATGTGGCAGCACCACCTAGAGAGGGAGACTGTCTACGGCCCTGTTCCGCTAGCTATCTCTTTGGGCTGCTGACAGATTTAGAAGTGGCCAGCCTGGGTCTTGTGACCACCAGATAAGATTACTGTTCTGCAGAGCTCTCCAGACCTCCCTAATAAGGAACTGTTTTGTCACCCAATAGCAAGAACAGCCCAGATTCTTTAATCCCACAAGAGACATCTCTGTGGTCGGAAAAGGGTTCACCTACATTTCCTATTCCATAGTATCTGTTTCCATGCCTGAAAAATGCTTCCAGTGCCAATCAGGGAAGGAGTGGGTGTTACCATCCATGGAAAAAGTTGCCTTCTTCTTTCAGAGAGATCCAATGGTCAGCTGCTTAAATAAAGGGCTTCTCTGCATACAATGTTATTTGTAGGAACAAACAATGAGGGAGGGGGAGGGGGGATACATTTCTGTAAACAGAGAAGGTTACCAGAGCCAAACACTTTAATCCAGTTCTCACTGCACATAGTTTTACGCAGATAGTTCCATCTAGGGTTGGCATGCTGGTTGACCGACCAATCAAATATTGCTAAAAATTCCTTGAAGCCAAGAATACTAAAATGAAGGTGGCAACTTATTACTTCTATTTTGTAATGGCTTCCTTTGCACACAACTGTGGCAGAATGATGGTTGTTTTTCTCCTGGCTTTGCAACCATTAGGGCAAAACTAGCAGCACAGCAAAAAGCTTTTAGATTCTCTTAACAGCCTCCTTTTATATATGCAAAGATCCACACGCAGGCTCTTGTGTTGTGTTTAAAATAGCTGCTGTGAATTTGCATGATTTGTTTTAAATTCTTTCATTTTTAATTTGTACCTGTGGGCTAACCCAGATACTCTAGGATGAAAGCCAAGAGTGAATTGTTCACCTTTATAGAAATCTTACCCAACATTGGCAAAAGATTACGGTAATTGTAATTGCAAATAGTTACAGTAATGTAATTGTTTCACAGTAAGACTAGTTTGTTTTTCTAATGTGGCGCAATGTTAGAATGATGAACTAGAAGGCTCAGATTCAAATCCCCACTCTGCCAGGATGTAACTACACAGTACAGCACTGTAATAGTGCAAGGCCAAGCAGAGTTGCATGCATCTAAGCCCCTTGACTTCAATGGACTTAGAAGGGTATAACTCTGCTTAGGCGGCACTGTTAGCCTTCCAGCCAGCACACTAACACTTCGCAAGGCGACTGGGAAACTTCTCAAAAAACAAGAACTGAGAAGATGCGGGGAAAATCAGGGGGAGATGTGGGTCAAAAGGTGGTCGTGGGTCAAATGGTGTGAAATTGAACTGTCAGAGATCAATTCGGGGGAGATCGCGGGGGATCACCGTTCCCCTGGGTGAGGTGCAGGGGCGGGGCACACAACGAAGCCCCTCCCCCTGCTTCCGGCTGCCCCACTTCCAGACCTCATTCAGCCAGGAGGAGGCAGGAGAAGAGGGAGGGTAAGTTGCTTCCTCCCCGCCTCTCCCCACCCCTGCCTGCCTGGGGCCAGGGAGGGCCTTGGCGGGGCTTCCTCGCACTCCCGCCGGCCTTGCAGGTCCACCGCCGGGCCCCTGCTTGGCAGTTTATAGCTGTTTTGGTTTATAGCTGTTTTGGTTTATAGCTGTTTTGGTTTATAGCTGTTTTGGTTTATAGCTGTTTTGGTTTATAGCTGTTTTGGTTTATAGCTGTTTTGGTTTATAGCTGGTCTTGGTTTATAGCTGTTTTTTCTCCTTGGAATTGCCTACCGATGTTCCCTCTAAGCTGTGGAGTCTTGTGAGCAAAATTTCTACTTTGTGAGCCACTGGCATTAAAGCTGTGAGCGAGTGATTTGGCTACTGCATCAGTTAGTTTGCCTCTGGAGCCCTCCTTCCTGAGTGAAGAGAAAAATATGTGAGCCAGAGGCTTAAAAGCTGTGAGCTAGCTCACACTAACTCAGCTTAGAGGGAACACTCCTGGTAACTGGAATGTGAATAGCTACATATTTTGTACTTCATCTATTACCAAACAGCTTTCCTTTTTGGCACTCTGATAGTAGGTCTTCACTGATGTGCTTGTTGTTGCTTTTCTCTCAACAAACCAGTTACTGAAAATAGATAAAATTGTGTTGAACTTCTATCCTTTTTACCTGACATGGGTGGTTTGCTTGTTTTCCCCCACATGTGCCATCAGATAGGCTCGCCAGCTCTAAGTTGGCAATACCTTGGAGATTTTGGGGGTGGAGCCTGAGTGGTGGGTTTAGATTCAGAGGAAATAGCGCCTTTAAGACTAACAAATAGCACCTTTAAGACTAACCTTTAAGACTAAGACTAACTGAGTGGTGGGTGTGGCCTTATGACACACTTCCGGTGATGTCAGGGGGTGTGGCCTTATGACACACTTCCAGTGATGTCAGGGGGTGTGGCATATGCTAATGAGTTATGCTAATGAGTTCCCCTAGATCTTTTTCTACGAAACGACCCCTGTGAACTGTACAACTGGGGGAAACAAAAGAGTGAGAGCGGGACAAATGCTTATGCGAAATCAGTCTCAGACTTACTAATCAGAGCTGAAGTAGCCTTATTAATATCCATGGTACATTTTATGATGACTTCTTATTGGTTCAAATACCAGACAAAATGGGAAACAATAACTTGCCAGGATTGTGCCACACCAACAGCAAACAAGTATATTAAATGTATAAAGTAAACCACCATTTACAACACTGGGACTTCTCTTGTGCCTACCTGAATATTCTGAGAACCACATTGAACAAACAATATTTTTATGTGCACCTTTTAAAAGATTATACGTTATACAGATACAATTATATTCCCTTGTGTACAGATTGATTATTTGCATCTTTAGCTGAAGGAAAGTTATGTAAACAAGGAAAAGTATACTTATTTATTTAAATATTTATATCCCATATTTCCTTGTGGATCAAGGCAGCTTACACATTATAATCAAAATTCTCACAATTTAAGCCCAACAAAATAATACTCCAAATGACCCCCTCTTCCCATATTCCTCACTTGTAGGGGAATAAATAAAAAGCACTTACTTTGGCCTGCAAGTCCTCGTAGATGCATTTGAACACTTGAGCCCTTTTAAGTTGTTGTGTTCCACCCCATATGTGGGGAGCACGCACTACATGCAATCCTCTCAATACATGCAATCACCATTTTGTCTGAATGGGGGACAGAGCATATTTTTAGCCTAACAAAATGGCATTTGCATGTATTAGGAAGATCATGTATAGCACATTCTCCCCATACAAGTGGTGAAATGCAATGACCAACAAGAACTTTTATCTACTCAGAGATTGCCCTTTATTCTGAAGAGCATCCATAGGAACCTAATCAGTCCATTGGCCTCTTAGCTAGAAAAATTAACCTATTCAGAAATGCATGGCTAGAAAGCACTAATGCCAATGGCACAAACATAGGATTAACTTGACTTTCAAAGGCATGAGCCACTATAGCTTTTGTTGAGCTGGACAGCAGCTGTGGTTGTTCGACAACCCGGGATTGCAGACCGCTGAGCATTTCAGTTCTGCCATTCTGTGCCAACTTTTCCATGATTGTCAGATTCCACTACACATTATTTTAAGGGCTATTACCTTGGAGCTCTGGTTTCTTTCCAGAAAGGATCTGATAGTAGATGTGGTAGCTTCTCTCTCCTGGCTGCTGGAAAATCACTCTTGATTTTTCCAGCAGGTCTAGAAACAAAGACAAGAAGTTGTATTATGGGGCTTCTTTATTATACTCAGCTATATTCTGATGCCATCTAACAATGACATGAGCTATTTACTCACAGATGTCAATGTCAGCAGAAGCCAGCTTCCCTGAAGGACCAAAATGGATGCGGATGAATTTCCCCTAAGATGTAACAGCAAGGAAGCTAGTTCATACACTGGACAAATTAATGAGAGCATTTGCAATAAATCTTTATATCTTTACATATGCAGTAAAAATTTACATTGTACGCTTTCTTACTTGATGTTAATTGCCATGAAGTGCAAGGCAAGGCATATGTATCACTTCTCCATTCTATACATGCAAACCAGTGTCTGTCTAAGGAATCCTTCATTAACTGAAGTTACTTAGAACATATGAAGCTGTCTTATGAAGTATCAGCCCACTAGTATCTTTAACCTTGTCTTCAACCAATTCTATTCCAAATAGCGGGAGGAAGTCCTTCTGGTACTATACACAGCATCCTTTGTAAGCCGGATATGAAGCTTCACGCAAATCATGCACTCTTCCACTGAGCTATAACCCACCCCATTTAGCCCAATGCATGCTTTCTACATTCATTTGGGTTCTAGCCTAGTAATAACTTCCACATAAAAGAACACTGTGATTGCAATCCTTAAAACATTTTCCAAGACGTGAGCCCCATTGAACAACACAAGACTTAACTTCCAACTAGACCTGCTTAGGATTGCTCCCTTCCTGAGAGCCTGTTGTTTTTTCTTAAGACCACGGTGCTCATATAATCAGTTACACCAGGCAAGAAACAATTGGCTAGGTAAGGAATAAGGCTGCTACATATGCATCAGTCAATTATATGACACAATTTATCAACAAGCCCCCCACCCTTCACACTATCTGTATAAATTCTATACATTGGCATATTAACTTTGACTATACTTACAAATCGTGAGGAGTTGTCATTTCTCAAAGTTTTGGCATTGCCAAAGGCTTCCATAGCTGGGTTAGCCTCAATGATTTGATCTTCGAGGGTACCCTAAGAGATGCAACCCGAGAATCATTCCGATCCCCCGTGGTTACCCTGAATGCTGCTGATAGCAAGCAGAGCAACATAGTGCAGGGGAAACTATTATTCACTAACCAATGCTCCCTGTAATTGCCAAAATATCATGCCGTTTCACTTCTAGAAAGGGCCCAACAAGCATCTGCCAAACAATTTGGAGCCAGTCTGCACATTATTCGGAAATAAATGGCAGATAGGAGGTAGTTAAATTAGTTAATATACCATTTCAGACTGCAGAAATGCCTCGTGCATCAAATAAAACTCCCCATATGTAGTAAGCAAGAACCGCATGGGATGTCACAGATGTGCTAGGCTTTTACATGAGAGAGCATTCAAAAATATGATGTGGTAAAATCTAGAATTTTACCACCATGTCTCATATGATATGCATGATGGTTCTGCTAGGAATAGCACCAAACCATGAAACAAGAGGTGAAGCATTTGTCTTGTGTGATCAAAATATATGACCCATTATTATACCTAAAATATTTGAATCATTTTCATTTCGTGAAGCTGACGGTCAACATACTGTAGTGGTTAGAGTATCCCACTAGATCCGGGAGATCCAGGTTTAAATCCCCACAGGTGCCATGGAAGCTCACTTGGTGACCTCGGGCCAGCCAGCCACTCTCTCTTAGCCTAACCTAGTTGTGAGGATAACATGGAGGGGGGGGACATGATGTTTTTCGCCAATTTGGGTCCCTTTTGGAGAGCGAAGCAGGGTAGAAATATCTAATAAATAAGGTGATCATTGAGGCCAGGTATGATTTTGCTAAAGATTCCTCTGGGCTGGTTTAGACACTTACAACTCCTCCACATGAATAGGCTCCCTGAACACAACCATGTGGCGAAAGAGATGACTGAGCTGTCATGGCTGCAAATATAACTAGTGACTTGCATGAGGGAGACAACAGATAAAGGGGCCTCATGACTCATTTGAAGGAATCCCCTATTTTGGCCTATGCTTCCAGTCACTTGTTCCTTTTCTGCACAGCTGCGTCAATGGGCTGCTCTGTGTGGTAGATGCTCAAACATCAGAACTAGCCCAGTCATCTTTAGGAAAATCATTACCATCTTTACTGACATGTTCTTTTCTCTTCTCTTTCTTTTTAACTGAAAGAATTTTTAGTCATCCCTGATACTTGAATTTCTAATCTACATTGACTACAATTATCATCTTACCTAGCACTGTTCCCTTGGATGCAACGGGAGCTATCAGTATAACACCATGTCTGCAAACAAGGCTCTCCAGTTACTGGCTATGCCAAAGGTCACAATAGCACTTGGGGTACCATTTGCTATGGTTGGCAACAGGAGCCCTGCATGTTCATCCTATGAGTGACCTTCAATTACAGCCATGGTATTTATTTTATTTAGATACATTATTTAGATGCAGAACCTCGATGATCCCTAAAGCACTACTCTTCTGTTTCACATTCATCCCCTCAACAGTGCTATTCTATAAATGGGACACTGTGTAGGCCTATACATCTCCTGGGCATGGCCTGGGTTGGCTCAACAGATGCGGTCTAAGAGTTCTGTTCAGTTCAGATTGGAGCCTTGCTACGGCTGCCAACTACCAGGTGGGCCCTGGAGATCTCCCAGAATTAAAACTGATCTCCGGACTGCAGAGAAAATGGCTGTTTTGCGTGATGGGCTCTATGGCACTGTACCCCACTGAGATCCCTCCCCTCCCAAAACCCTGTCTCCCCCGGGCTCCACCCCCAAATCAACCTGGAGTTTTCCAACTTGAAATGGACTATTTGCCCTATTGGGGAAACTGATTGTGTAGTCCATCTGTCCACATATTTTCCCACTGGAGCTAACAGCAGCTCCCCAGGGCAGTTTCAGGTTGGAAAAATGGCACGAGAGGGAAAGGTTTAAGCTCCCTGTCCCCATGCACTATGGTCCCAATCCAATTTGGGGCCATGTACACTTGGGAAGCCCAGAACTCCCAGTTCACATTTGTTGACCCAACCTAGGAAAATTGTGTTGTATAGTTAGGCCCTGTGATATGGTGGACCTGATGCAGGGATCTGCAGGAGCTGTACAAGGCTGCACACATGGCAAGCAGGGCCGGCCCCAGGTTTCCCCCCCACACTAGGCGTGGATACCTTCTGGCACCCCCCATGTGCCCCCCAATTTCTGGCACCCCCCCTTCTGGTGCTGCGCCCCCCCATCGAAGGGCAGACCAGAGGCGGGCACCAGAGCCACAACAGGTGGGCTGCAAATACATGCAGGGGGCAGGATCGCTCAAGGGGAGGGGGAGGGGGCCTGTGCCAGGCTGCAAAAGGAGCTCCAAAGAGACCGTGGGGCGGCAGAGGGCAAGCAGCCCTTTCTGGCGGCGACTCTGCTTTGCTTCCAGCAAACTTTTTGGGCAGCGTTGCATGGCTCATTCAGTTCCCGTCATCCCGGGCTGTTCCATGCACCTGTCCCCCCCCCCACCTCCTTCTCTTTCTATCTGGGGGGCTGAAAAGAGGGGAGTCTCTTGCTGGGGATGGAGCAAGAAGCCCTTGGGCACGGGAGGGAGGGAGGGAGGGAAGGACTTGAAAGCCGCTGGGCTTGAAAGGAAGACCGTCCACAGGGGGGAGTTTCAGAGCTGGGCGGCTCCAGGCTTACTGGGGAAGGGCTTGGGGCGGGCTGTGGGAGTGCCGTGGGCCATGGCCACATGATGAAGGTCTTTTGGCGAGGGAGGGGTGCCGGAGCAGGGTCTCATGGCCGGATGCGAGCCAGCCTCCCCGGCAACACCACCAAGTGGGGGGGCGCTTCTCCAGCTGAGGAGCCCACCATTTGCCCAGCTGGGAGGATGCACCTGCAAAGCCAAGCACGCGAGGAGGGGGATTGGGGCTTTTGATGGGGGCGGGGCGGCAGGCCAGGGTGCCCTTTCATGAGGTGGCGCCCCTAGGCAAATGCCTAAATTTTTCTATGGGTGGGCCGGCCCTGATGGCAAGGGAGGAGGATGGTAATTTCTGCACCTCCTGTATCAACACTCATTTCAACACTTACCCCAGTTTTAGTGGCAGGAGATTGCTAGGGAAAGGTAAGAAAAATACATTTACAATTCCAGGAACAGAAAATCAGAGACACAGACAATTACTAGCTAAAATGGAGGACATTCCAATTTTTTTCTGTAAGAATATCCAAAAAGGCATTAACTGTTCCAATCCAGAAAAGATTAACAATTGAAAAAAATACAGCAAAAATTTGTTAAATAGATTAGATCAAGAAAAGCATCAAGAAGCAAGAGAGTTAAAATCCAAACCCAGGGTAGGAAAAAGATGCTGATGCATTTCTTTCTGCAAAACCAAGTCCAAAAACTGTCAAGAGGAAAATAAGAAACTGAAAAGATATCTCAAAAAGGAAAAAAGAAGCCTGAAAAAGAAAGGAAAAGAAAAGAAAAGAAATAGCAATATGGAGAAGAAAGAGAACAAGAAAATTTACAAGATGGAAAGTCAAAAGCAACAATATGGATAACAGGGCAAGACCACAAAAAGCAAGGCTTAAAAGAAAGAGTTACAAGCTATTGGGGGGGTTAGTTTTACCCTTTTTAAAAAAGAAAAGGCATGGAGGTGAGAAGAAAGAGTATTCAAAAATCCACAAAGCAGCCTCTGCAGGGATCAAAGTGCCCACTTTTAAAACCTCTTTCCCCAAAAGCAACTATTTCAAGCCTTGCTTGTTTCAAAGACAAAGAAAAAGCCACGTCCAAGCATTCTGCCAAACACCAAAGAAGTTCAAAACAAGACAAAAACCAGAACAAAAGAACCTGAAAACAGCAAAAAAGAAAAAGAAAAAAGAGTTTTTCAAAAGAGGCCCTTACTCCTTTCTTGCCCGGAGAGTCACCCAAGGCTGCGACAATGGCAAAGTATTGAATGACCCGCTTGGTGTTTACAGTCTTACCAGCACCAGATTCTCCACTTAGAGTAATAAAAATACACAGATCAAGAAAGTGAGGCGGCTACTGTTCAAGATTACATAGGCACACAGAAACAGACAGTCAATTTCCCAGCCACCCAGAAATATGCAATAGACATTGGGATGTGGGGTTGTGATGCTGACCCAGCAGACCTCCTGCACAGGAATGAATGTTGGAGTGTTGATAGTTCAGATGGGTTTGCTGGAATTTGTATGAGACCTTCCAGGAAGAAGTCCCCTGAAAACCCAAGGGCAATACGAGATGGAGGAAGCCCGTCTAACATTGCTCCTGAAGGTACGGAAGATGCTACGCACACTTGCTTGATCTTTGTTTCTGTCTGAAGCTTAGATGGCTGTGAGCTGAAAACCTGCACCTACACCATAATGGATTACAGGGATGAGTTGTGTTTAGGCTTGC